>NW_013644237.1:0-245 GCF_000695525.1 Brassica oleracea var. oleracea
GAGGTCTCGGTGATAATGGGCAGGAACAAAACGTCTCCTCATCAGCACGGAAAGCTCGTCCCATGTCTCAATCGGTCTTTCACCTGTTCTCCTCATGTGGGTCACAACTTGATCATACCAATTAATAGCATAGTCGGAGAATTCAGTAACAGCTAGTCTAACTTTCTTAAGTTCAGAAAAATTTTGACAATCAAAGAGATGTTCAATTTTTCTTTCCCATTCAAGAAAAACATCAGGATCATTTT
>NW_013644238.1:0-245 GCF_000695525.1 Brassica oleracea var. oleracea
AACTGAACAAGATTGGGAGAAAATTCTAGAATGTTTTGTTGCTGTATTGGTGATTTCTTGTTTTGTGATATGTAGAATCTCTAGGCCAAACTTTGGATATACAAAGAGGAGCAACAGTGTTTAATAGAGCTTGTATTGGGTGTCATGATACAGGCGGAAACATTATTCAACCAGTGAGCTTTTAACACTTTTAATGAAAAAATCAGTTATGAATCATTCTTTGTTCTCTTCTTCTTGTTAATAAG
>NW_013644239.1:0-245 GCF_000695525.1 Brassica oleracea var. oleracea
CATGTGAGTCGAGAACAGCCTCGGAGTTGCTGAGAACTTGTCTAGGTTAGGACTTGAGCTTTCCTGAAAAACATCGATCTCCAAGAATGGTACAATGCCATGAGGATTATCACATAGTAGAGGATGATCATTAGAAGAAGAATGGTTCTTTGATCTCTCTAGAAGGGCGACGACAGTGAGGGCCTTGAGCCAAGTAGTTGTAGGGAATGGATTCGACCATCCCTCAAGGCCTGGAGAACGGACGG
>NW_013644240.1:0-245 GCF_000695525.1 Brassica oleracea var. oleracea
AATCACTCTCTTATAAAAATATTAACGTAGGGCAATCATATTATATACGTGTGTACGTAGGTGGTATCATGAGAGTCACTTACATTCTCCGCATCTGCATCTTGTCATCGTGAAACGCAAGACAACAATACAATTCACATTAAACAAAGCATCGTAACATTTGACCACTTGCCACTCTTCTACACCCTATCATTTCAACACTTCAAAGCGTCGGTACATGCATTGTTTATTGTTATCATTTTTTT
>NW_013644241.1:0-245 GCF_000695525.1 Brassica oleracea var. oleracea
AAAACAAATTGATGGACTTGGAGTATAATGAAGATAAAGACTCCCAAAAAGAGGAAAATGACATTAGTGTCAATGAACCTGCTCAGTCAACACATACTCAAAGTCCAAAGAGACACACACACACTCCATGAGCTTCACGATCTCCACAAGCTCCACGATCTCCACGATCTCCACTAGCTCCACGATATCCACGATCTCCACGATCTCCACGAGCTTCACGATCTTCACGAGCTCCACGAGCTCCA
>NW_013644242.1:0-245 GCF_000695525.1 Brassica oleracea var. oleracea
CCTAACCAAAACAAACCTAATCTCATCACCTCATTGCTAATATTGCTAGGATTCCCTCCTAGCCAACTAATCTCTTTACCTCCTATTCCTGGGATTACTGGTTCTCCCATACCTAACATTCCTAGAAATTCGCAAGACACCATAGGCAACATGGGAATCCTTCATCTACTTGTTTCTCACATTCCCTTTGAGGTTAGGAGAGTGAGTCGATTCGACGAGGCTAGCTTGTAGGTTAGCCTTTAGTT
>NW_013644243.1:0-245 GCF_000695525.1 Brassica oleracea var. oleracea
AGTTTCATCGATCGTGTTCAGAGATTGTCCGCGAGCGGATATGTGACGTTTTTGCTACCACCTAGACTTTAAGCCATCGCTCCACGAGTTCTGTTACTGGATATTATGTGGTATGAGATGTGAGCCATGAGTTCGCATGTGTTATTCATGTGTATGAGTATATTGACTGCTTTGGAGGCATGATTAGAAACTCGTGGGGATCGCTTTTGGATTGGGGTGCGGCAGCTTGCGTTGTGATTGATATT
>NW_013644244.1:0-245 GCF_000695525.1 Brassica oleracea var. oleracea
TACATGTTTGTCACCAGTAATATGAAACTATTAATCTTATTTTATAGAAACAAAGAAAATATTGACTTTTAAGTTATAGCCACCACAAACCATACTCTTCACACGTGAAATTTTTTCAACTTAATAAAGCGTGACCTGCAAGTTAAAAGATAACCAAATAAAAAATTCCGGAAGCCCACTCAAAAAAAAAAATAATCAGACAGTAACCACAAAGCCTACAACCTTTTCTCATAAAACATCCACCT
>NW_013644245.1:0-245 GCF_000695525.1 Brassica oleracea var. oleracea
TTCTTTGCCAAATTTTCCTTTCCCTCTTCTCATTTTCAATCTGCCTCACTCCATATCTCACTCCCCCTTGGCGACTGAGAAACATAGTACCCAGTCTCTTCTCTCCATGGCTTCTTCATATCCTTCGCTGCAGAGAAGCCACTCGTCCCAAGGTACGATTCTTCTTTAATTTTTCCTTTAATTCTTCTTCTTCTTCCTCTTTAATAATTCAAAATCGATTTAGGGTTAATTGCTCATTTCAATCT
>NW_013644246.1:0-245 GCF_000695525.1 Brassica oleracea var. oleracea
TATTTCGAACACGCCAGAGCAAAGAAACTCAGGACGAACTAAAAACTTGTGATATGCATTAGCATCCAACTTCTCAAATACTCGTAGTGGTCCTATCTTGGAAAAGTGATGCCGTTGTGCTGTTAACGTGTACTTAGGGAACGAAGTGTGCAGATTTTCCTGAACCTTCACTCGTAAGAAAGATTGTGAACCCATCCCATGATGACGCATACACGTTGGTGCCTCTCCTAGTTCAACTTGACCAC
>NW_013644247.1:0-245 GCF_000695525.1 Brassica oleracea var. oleracea
TAGAAAGGCACTGCTCCAAATGTTTTCGCTTGGATCATGATATTAAAAATTGTCTAGTGGCAAAACACCAAGAAAGAGCTCTGAAAGTGCATGAAGATACAGATAATAGCATGAAGCTAAGTTCACAGAGAAATGGAGGGAGAGAAAAGACATCATCAGATGCTGGAATCTTTAGGTTCTCTGCTACAGAGGCCAGACTCTATGAGCGAAACAAAAGCCAGCGATACAGGTCTTATGACCCTCAC
>NW_013644248.1:0-245 GCF_000695525.1 Brassica oleracea var. oleracea
TCTTTTATCAGATTGTTATCACTAATCATGTGATGAGATGCACCAGAGTCAATTATCAATGGTTTATGCAAGCTCCTAGCAGTCTTGGTTCTAGATGTTTCATTTTCAGCTTTCAGGCTCTTAACTACTCCTAACAATCTATCAGTTATGCTAGTATGAGCAGTGGCAGTACATGAGATTTTAAAAATGTCTAACAGTTTATCAGAGATACTAGGTAATGTATGAGCAGAGTATGAGTATCCAAG
>NW_013644249.1:0-245 GCF_000695525.1 Brassica oleracea var. oleracea
CCCACTGTGAGTTGTGCAGTTGTCTTGGTTTCGCCAATTTTCCTGCCGTATAATACCCGATTTAGCATTCAATTGGAAAACCAGAGCTACAAGCCAATCTAACTTGCAAGGATGTGAATAAATAAACTGAACCATGGCGAAAGTACAGGAACTGAACTAACAGATAAAGTGACACAGCATATAAGTGGAGGAAAAGAGCGAGGCCCCTTACCTTCACGCCCAATAGGAGAATTGAGACGCCTCAA
>NW_013644250.1:0-245 GCF_000695525.1 Brassica oleracea var. oleracea
TATATATATATATATATAATTCTCATTTTGTTGTTATCACAATAAATATGTTATATATATTTTTCACACTATGATTAATTTATTGTAGAACAAGTAATTCTAGAAAAAGCATTTTCAAATAAATATTTAGATGATCGATGCCACATCCGTGGATATATGACAAATCGTAGGTAAATAAGAGAAAAGCCAGCCAGAACTGCCGAGATGGAGGTGATGAAGCCGCCTGCGACGATGACCATGCCGAA
>NW_013644251.1:0-245 GCF_000695525.1 Brassica oleracea var. oleracea
TGGATACACCACGGGTTCCTCTTCCTCCTCTCTCTGTAAACCATTCTGGATAGCCAATTATTTGCCAACAAGCACTCTTGTCATGGCCACTTCTCCCGCAGTTAGAACAGACTCGATCTCGTCCTCTGTTTTGTCCTCCTTGTGGACTAGAATCATCACGTGAATCCACATTATTCCCTTCACGACGAGTTGCAAACCCTACAGCATCTTGTTGTTGCTCTCTACTCTTGGCAGAGTTCAAACGA
>NW_013644252.1:0-245 GCF_000695525.1 Brassica oleracea var. oleracea
TTTTTTTATTGCTATCCTAGGGTATTTCCCAACATAATATGATTACAAAACAACACAAATATAAAATTAATTTTCTCAAAAAAGTTAAAACAAAATACTGATTCAAGATTTAAAGATTTAATTGAGTGAATTTGATTAATTATAAAAACTATTATCATCCAAATATTTATCAAAAATATAGTTAAATATTTCTGAAACACAATACATTTATAACAAATATTAATATATTTATCTGAAATGAAGTT
>NW_013644253.1:0-245 GCF_000695525.1 Brassica oleracea var. oleracea
AAGCAACTCCGGAGCAGCAGTCACCAACTTTAAACCGCCAAACACAAACTCCTCTTACCACTCCGATCAACTTGGGGGACATGGAACCTCAGTCTTTTGATGGATACTTTGAGAATGATCTCAACCAGTAGCATTATGCTTAGGTTTTTTTTTTGTATTAAATAGGACTAACGTCATATAGAGCGTATGAAATGCTCTCTTTTGGTAGAACATATTAACTGTTCTTTTTTGGTAGAACATATTAA
>NW_013644254.1:0-245 GCF_000695525.1 Brassica oleracea var. oleracea
GAGATAGCCGGTTGACTGCAAAGGCAATGTCCAGACGTGTGAACTGAAGATATTGCAGACCTCCAATGAGCTGGCGATATTTTGTGGGGTTGGTTAGCGGTGTGCCGGTTTTGAGCGTAAGCTTTGTCGACGACGCCATAGGGGTGCTTACCGGTTTCGCATTGATCATATCGTGTTTATGGAGCAGGTCAAGGATGTATTTGCGCTGAGAGAGGTGGAGGCCATGTGGTGTCCGGTGTGCCTCG
>NW_013644255.1:0-245 GCF_000695525.1 Brassica oleracea var. oleracea
GAGCTTAGTAACGTAAGCTTCTAATCCTAGTGGAGGCTACAAAGGTATTCGCCTGTTGTTTGTTTAATCGTACTGATCCGAAATCTCTGTTCCCTATTTTCAAGGAGCGATCACAACAGTACATTACCTTTTTCTTTTCTCAACAGTACATAACCATCTCTGTCTGTTATTGCAGCCGGATACCGCAGTTGCTACAATTGATTAAGGCGGAGGCATCGTGAATCTATAGAAAGCTCTGCAAAACC
>NW_013644256.1:0-245 GCF_000695525.1 Brassica oleracea var. oleracea
ATTTGTATTAATGTATGTTAAACTCTCTTTCATGGTTTATGAGAATTGTTATAATATTTTATCAATTAATTTAGTAAAACTTCGTAATACTCCCTAAATCAGTGAAATAACCACTGTAAGATAGATATTTTCTTTAAAAAATAAGACAACAAAGTCTCCAAACCTCTTTCAACATCATAATATGTTAGTTCATGACGAAAATATGCATTAAAACAATATTGTCATATTTTTTTAAATTTTCTCAA
>NW_013644257.1:0-245 GCF_000695525.1 Brassica oleracea var. oleracea
ACCCATCTGATTGGCGATATTTGTAGGGATATCTGTAGAATAGGTGAAATTGATATGTGAACTTTCGATGCCTCCTCCTTGTTGGAAATTCGAAACATCATATTGAGTGCATTCATCTCGTTCGCTTTCCACTATCATATTATGGAGTATAATACATGCTCTCATAATCTTTCCAATCTTGACTTTATCCCAAGAAAATGCTGGATTTTTAACAATGGCAAATCGAGCTTGCAAGACTCCGAAAG
>NW_013644258.1:0-245 GCF_000695525.1 Brassica oleracea var. oleracea
AGGAAGAAGATAATTCTAATTCGTTATGCTTTCGCGAAGAGAAGATTTCAGAAATTAGGATTTTTAATTTGGGGAAATCACCATTCTAAATGACACCGTTTTAGACAAAGATTAGTTTTAACCATGGTTTAGAACTAAATGATTAATTTAACGTTTTGTTTACGGTGTTTATACTCTCGTTAATTGTATTAACCATTCCAAGTAAATTGATTACATGGGCTTTAGTAGATGTATTAAAAGACTAA
>NW_013644259.1:0-245 GCF_000695525.1 Brassica oleracea var. oleracea
CAAATGACAATCATACCTCCAAGTGTGAAACCGCAGAAGGATTTTCACACCCAAGAACCTCCTCTCCCTTAGCTGTACTGAGCTGGAACTGTCGAGGGTTGGGGAATCCCAAGACAGTCCAGCGCTTAAAAGATCTCCATAAACTTCACACGCCTGATATTCTATTTCTAATGGAGACAAAAAACCCTGACAGCTTCGTGCTAAAGGAGCTACAAGACCTCTGTTACGACTCTCACTTTCTAGTA
>NW_013644260.1:0-245 GCF_000695525.1 Brassica oleracea var. oleracea
TTTTTTTCCATTTACTGAGAGCCTTTCTGCAGAAACTCAAACGGATTGAGACATAAACATCTTGATCATGACGTCTTTGATTCCAAGCCTGATGAATAGCTTCTTGTACAAGAGGTTTATGAAGCATTCGCCTATCAAACTTGAAAGAACCTCTATAAGAATCTTGAGATGCAGTTAGCTTTATCAGAACAGGTCTATGATCAGATCCTCTTTTGGCAAGGAAGGCTTGATTAGCAGAGGGAAAA
>NW_013644261.1:0-245 GCF_000695525.1 Brassica oleracea var. oleracea
TGCAAAGGTAAACAAATCAAGGTTCAACACAAGCAGGTATCTCAGATTAACTCTAAACAAGTTTGTGAGCTCATCCATATGGATCTTATGGGTCCGATAACTCCTAACACTGTTGCTCGAAAGCAATACATCTTTGTACTTGTTGATGATTTTTCCAGGTTCACTTGGGTTAGGTTCCTGAAACACAAGTCAGACGCTGTTGAGAGCTTTCGAATTCTGGCGCTACAACTCAAACAAGAGAAGGG
>NW_013644262.1:0-245 GCF_000695525.1 Brassica oleracea var. oleracea
TCAGCTTTCCATTCTCTGAACTTAGAGAATACCTCATCCTTAGTCTTAAGAAAATAAATCCAAACCTTCTTAGAGAAATCATCAATAAATGTCACGAAATATTTGTTTCCAGCAAGGCTATCTGGTGTAGATGGAGAACCCCAAAGGTCAGAGTGAATGTACTCTAGAATCCCTTTAGTCACATGTTTAGCCTTAGGAAAACTTTGCTTGTGAGATTTTCCAATTATGCAGTGTTCACAGAAATC
>NW_013644263.1:0-245 GCF_000695525.1 Brassica oleracea var. oleracea
GTGTTTATCTTAACATATTAAACATCTAATAATATGTTAAGTTTCCAGAAGCTTGGAATTATCCAACAATATATTGCCCACAATGTTACTGCTAATACTTTGATACTTTTAGAAGATTGAAACACTTTTTTTTTTTTTAAACACTAAACTTGCATTAATTTGAAAGAGTTTAGGCCCTGTAGGGAGCTGGTACAACAGACGCATTTAACAAGGCTTGCTTTGCCAGAGCATCAGCTTCCTTGTTA
>NW_013644264.1:0-245 GCF_000695525.1 Brassica oleracea var. oleracea
TTAATCCCTAAGAAAAATCAAACCTTTCGATGACACTCGCAACTTCTGCTTTCTTGGTTCTTTCCTTCTTCATCTTACCTCTCCTCTCCTCCTCGAAGCCGATGAACTGCTCCAACACTTCCCGTCTCTGCACTTCCTTCCTCGCTTTCAAACCGAGCCTTCACCATAATCCCAAGCATGTTCGACGCATTACCCTCCGACATAACCGCCGATATAACCTCCGGCGACGTCTACGTTCGAAAGAA
>NW_013644265.1:0-245 GCF_000695525.1 Brassica oleracea var. oleracea
GCAACATGGAATGGCTGACTCAAGAATCTCTGGATCTTACGAGCACGAGCAACAGTCAGCTTGTCATCTTCACTTAGCTCATCCATTCCGAGAATGGCAATAATATCTTGCAGATTCTTGTAGTTCTGTAGCACTTTTTGCACACCACGAGCTGTGTTGTAGTGCTCCTCTCCCAGAATGTGAGGCGAGAGCATACGAGATGTTGAATCCAGAGGATCCACAGCAGGATAGATACCAAGCTCAGA
>NW_013644266.1:0-245 GCF_000695525.1 Brassica oleracea var. oleracea
TGAATAAATTTGATACCAAAACTTATCCTTCCCTTTATTCACTACCAATAGGTTTCTCAAGAACAAACTATAAATATCACAAGGCAAAGCAATAAAACACTCTTTCTAATTGCTAATTGTCTTGGTTTCTGTCCATTTCTTATTGCTCTTCTCTCCTTTTAATTGGATGCTTAAACGTCTTCGAGGATGCCTTAAATGTATACTCATATTGGAGATTCCTAGTCTTATGAGAATTATGTTAATTC
>NW_013644267.1:0-245 GCF_000695525.1 Brassica oleracea var. oleracea
TACCCAAGCTCCAAGGATAAGAGAACTCTATGATGATGACTTTGAATCTGAAGAAGAAGACATGATGGAGATGGAGTTCGAACCGGATGTATACCAAGAGGATCCGGTCTTTCGTGACTCACAAATAGCTTAGTAAACTAAGGTACCAAAAAAATCATATATGTTCTCTTTGTTTATCTTATGACTTACAATTGTTTCTTTTTTTTTAATTAGTTTTGGTGGGTTCGTGAAGTTAGAGTTACCTT
>NW_013644268.1:0-245 GCF_000695525.1 Brassica oleracea var. oleracea
ATCGATCGATAAGCTCGATCCAGACTGATGAATCCATCGCTCTCGGTTCAAGCCTCAATCTTCCAATCCGAGCCCGGCGAATCGTTCGAAGGACGTGCTTGGACTGCTCGATGAGGCGCTATGGATCCCATCTTCTTTGCAAACGACGATTTCGACGGAGCTCTGGTTACCATGGCTCGACGGCGAGAGCTATGCACGGCAGACAGAAGCGAGACGACACCGGAGAGATGAGCTAACACCGGAAG
>NW_013644269.1:0-245 GCF_000695525.1 Brassica oleracea var. oleracea
TCTTGACCTAACCTAAATCTAAGAAGTGAAACCTTGTCTCTCACAGGGGGTTGGCGGGAATATGCGTTTTTAGGTTTTGGCGGGAAAATGCATTATTTCGGTTTTGGCGGGAAAATGCGTTTTTCCGGTTTTGGCCTAAAAGTGCGGTTATATTGGTTTGACCGAAAAGTGTGTTTTAATGGAAATATGAGTTTTACATTTTTTGAGGAAAAACGCATTTTGCGGTTTTGGCGGGAAAGTGTGTT
>NW_013644270.1:0-245 GCF_000695525.1 Brassica oleracea var. oleracea
GGGAGATCGGAAGTTTAAAACAGGTCATTGAGTGAGAGGGCATGGCGAATAAGACACTCTTAACCATGACCATCTTTTCTATATATGTTACTATGTATATATAAAGAGTTAGAAATATCAGAAATGCTACGCTCAAAGCTTAAGTTACTATTTACAACCATTTTATTTTATTTTGGGTTTTACACTACAAGAAAACAGCGTAATTCTGACGGACATTCTGATGGAAAATGAGATCCTCGGAATAT
>NW_013644271.1:0-245 GCF_000695525.1 Brassica oleracea var. oleracea
CGTTTTATCAGGTAACTCACTCTTTTCTTTTCTTTTTTTGAAAAAATGTTAAATTCATTCAAAAAGAAAAAGACTGTTTCTACAATTGTAATGCAACTTCATCTTCACATAAACGATTTGTTAAAATCTAAGCATATAATTTTCCCCCCGCTATCATCTTGTGGCTAACCACATTTGAAGCCCTCATCATATTTCATGTCTCCCATCATTCTGATTGTAGACATCCTGTTTCTCACTTCCTTATC
>NW_013644272.1:0-245 GCF_000695525.1 Brassica oleracea var. oleracea
CTTGGATACTCATACTCTGCTCATACATTACCTAGTATCTCTGATAAGCTGTTAGACATTTTTAAAACCTCATGCACTGCTACTGCTCATACTAAAATATCTGATAGATTATTAGGGGTGGTTAAGAGCCTGAAAGCTGAAAATGAAACATCTAGAATCAATACTGCTAGGAACTTGCATAAACCATTGATAATTGATTCTGGTGCATCTCATCACATGATTAGTGATAACAATCTGATAAAAGA
>NW_013644273.1:0-245 GCF_000695525.1 Brassica oleracea var. oleracea
ATTGAAGAAGCTGGTGTTGATGCAACGAAGTATCGAAGAAACGTTGGATGTTTGAGGTATCTCTTGCACACTAGGCCGGATCTCTCTTTCGCTGTTGGAGTTCTAAGTCGTTATATGCAATGGCCAAAGCAGTCACATGAAGCAGCCATGAAACATTGCCTGAGATACTTGAAAGGGACGACATCACTAGGCCTTATATTCACAAGATCATCACCAAAGATTCCCAAGATCATAGGCTATAGTGA
>NW_013644274.1:0-245 GCF_000695525.1 Brassica oleracea var. oleracea
TGTTCCTCGGAATTTCCTCGGAAAATCTTGTAAGTTTTTTTATAAACAAACCGATCGATGGATATATGTCTAAAAACGCATCGATCGATCACAAAGATGGACCGGACCGTAAGAATGTGATCGATCGATGAGATCATCCAATCGATCGATCGAGAATCTCAATTGTTCCTCGGAATTTCTTCGGAAAATCTTGTAAGTTTTTTTTATAAACGGATCGATCGATAGATATATGTCCAAAAACGCAT
>NW_013644275.1:0-245 GCF_000695525.1 Brassica oleracea var. oleracea
GTACATAATGATTACATATGATTACATACATATATCGTTACAACTGCATACACAATAAATGAATAATACCCCATGGAAAAACATTGGTGCGCTTATTTGCATATAACAAAGGTTAAAATGCACATTAATAACTTTGGAGTAAAATCAAAGGTCATTTTTGCAAATCCGAAAGTCTAAAGTCAAAAATGAAATTTTTTTTTGAAGGACCAAACGTGCAAAAACTAGAACCTTGACCATTGTTGTTC
>NW_013644276.1:0-245 GCF_000695525.1 Brassica oleracea var. oleracea
TAGATTAAACAGAACCTAGAAAGTAAGTTTTTGTGTTGGCCAAATCAGATTTTGTCAAAGTTGCGGAACCACCGGAAGCTCTTTGTCGGATTCCGTTCTACCGTCGCAGCAATCTCAATGAAGAACATGGTTTGGTCCGCAAAACTAATAGCAACAGGGGCATCAACATACCTGAAGTTCCTGTTGCTTCGTGTAATATCGAGGAATAACACTAGATATGAATTAGGAGGAGGAGAAGAATTTGT
>NW_013644277.1:0-245 GCF_000695525.1 Brassica oleracea var. oleracea
AATCATATGAAAATTTTGAAGTGTCGTATACAAACATTAGAAATTCTATTTGTATCTTAGTTTTGATAAAAGAGAAATTTTAGGTGTCTTATCATAAAAATAGATTTTGTGTTATCTAATACTTGATAAAAATCAAAATTTATTAAAAAAAATTGTGATAAATATATTTTTGATTTAAATTTTTAAAAATACATTTCTTTTTTTTTCTTTTTTGAAAACTACACTTTATTATGTGTAATAAGACA
>NW_013644278.1:0-245 GCF_000695525.1 Brassica oleracea var. oleracea
TTTTTAATACAAAAATTTAACAATTTAAACCTTTAATCTCGATGTCGTTGCACTTTAAATGGTTATCAAACCAATAATTGATTTGGACTTCTTTGAGCTTAACTATAAATAAAAGTTGTAAATGATAGAGAATATGTTTGTTTTTATTTTCATCTTTTTGTTGATATTATCTATATCAACATCAACCATTTGTGGCATATATTAGCCAAAAGAGTCAACACCAACTAGGTGTGGTGTGTAATGTA
>NW_013644279.1:0-245 GCF_000695525.1 Brassica oleracea var. oleracea
GAGATAATCAGAGAGGTTCACTAACAATAATATCATTTGAAAAAAATTACCTTAAAACCTCGAACAGTTGTTGGGGTAACTTTTCTGAAGTTCCTTTCTGGTAAGTTTCCGTTCCACTTCATCAAATTGAAATGCTTTAATTGCACACATGGATGTTTTAATTGGATTTTGGGTGTTTGCGTTTGTAAGCAGAGAATCAATCTGCATTTGACCTTCTATATTGCATTGCATTCAAGCTAATGGAT
>NW_013644280.1:0-245 GCF_000695525.1 Brassica oleracea var. oleracea
GCTCAAAGCCCTGACAAGAACAAGACAGACGCAGGATACCCTCCAGGTATTGGAGTCAGAAACTCGCTTCTCGTGTTAGGTGTGGTTAACTTCTTGGGCATCCTCTTCACTTTCTTGGTACCTGAATCTAAAGGGAAGTCGCTCGAGGAAATGTCCGGTGAAAATGAAGACAATGAGAACACAACAAGTGATAGTAGAACGGTCCCCATTGTGTAGTTTGATTTAATAAGTCTTTTTGTTTCTAT
>NW_013644281.1:0-245 GCF_000695525.1 Brassica oleracea var. oleracea
AGAAAAGGAGACTTAAACAGGTGTTAAATGAGCTTCCGGGTAGAGTTTGTCTAACCACCGATCTGTGGAGAGCTATAACCATCGAGGGTTATCTCTGTCTCACTGTCCATTATATAGATGCTGAATGGAACCTTAGAGCTAAGATCCTTTCTTTTTGCGCCTTCCCTCCACCGCACACTGGTACTGCCATTGCCATGAAGATATTGGAGTTGCTAAAAGAATGGGGTCTGCTAAAGAAGGTCTTC
>NW_013644282.1:0-245 GCF_000695525.1 Brassica oleracea var. oleracea
GAACCAACTTTTAGCACTAGATTATTTAAAAACATGTAACTGGAAAGTTTTTTTTGGCTTGGAAATGACTGTCTTAGCAAATGGTAGGTGTGCTGTTGGGAACTGCTATACTTTGCGTAAAGATTATAGATCTGTTCTTAAGATGTTTCAGCGAGCTAATATCGAGATATGCACATACGCTTTCTGGTCACGAGTACAATTCTTTTCTATCATGAACTTGGTGTAATAGATAGCCTTTAAACGAT
>NW_013644283.1:0-245 GCF_000695525.1 Brassica oleracea var. oleracea
AACAACTTACTCTATATATAGAGTAAACTCATTTTTTACTCTATTATAGAATGAAAAATAGAGTACTATTAAAACACTTTTACACTAAATTCTATTTTAGAATAAAAAATAAAGTGCAGTTGGAAATGTCCTTGCAATATTACAGCAACAAAAACACTTATTCGTATTATTAAAATCTTAAAATTGTGATTCTCCCTGCAATCACTACAAGAAAACACAAATTTAACGACGGCCAAAATCGTCGT
>NW_013644284.1:0-245 GCF_000695525.1 Brassica oleracea var. oleracea
CATTCCTGATCGCATGGGCGACACAACGTCTTCTTCCCACTGAGCAAAGGCCCAGCGGTAGTGTCAATGTCCCTTTGGATCTAGTGGTGGAGATTCTTAAAAAACTCCCTGCAAAGTCTCTCGTGAGGTTCCGATGCGTCTCGAAGCAATGGTCGTCAATTATCAGCAGCGGCAGAGACTTCCTTGACTCAATCGTGACACGTTCTTTGGCTCAGCCGCAGCGTATGCACTTCATCTTCCATCAC
>NW_013644285.1:0-245 GCF_000695525.1 Brassica oleracea var. oleracea
TGTTGAACCGCCTCTTTGTAACTCTTTGGTTCTACTCCACTTGTTATTGGAGCCAAGAAGGCTTTGTGAGCTGGAGAAAACCGTTCGTCAGAAATATAATTGACTAGAGGATATGATGTTTTACCTTGGACTGACAAGGACTCTGATTGTGTATTGGGAGCAGTGTGATCGTGATGGGGGTTCTTCTTTGATACAGCTTGCATTGTAGTTAACATAATCACACAATTTTAGGAGGGAATCTTCTC
>NW_013644286.1:0-245 GCF_000695525.1 Brassica oleracea var. oleracea
TGATCCAAGTTACTTTCGGAGCTTGGCTGGGAAGCTCCAGTACCTGACACTAACACGTCCTGACCTGCAGTTTTCTGTAAACTACATATGTCAGAAAATGCATATGCCGAGTGTGTCTGATTTCACTCTTCTCAAGCGGATTTTGAGGTATGTCAAAGGCACTTATGAGATGGGAATAAGCATCTCTGCTACAGCTAACTCTACTATGATCTGTTATAGTGACAGCGACTGGGCTGGATGCCCTG
>NW_013644287.1:0-245 GCF_000695525.1 Brassica oleracea var. oleracea
GTCTGTGAGTTCATTCATCCGAGATTGGGACTCATAGACCTGGATAGATCATGATCCCCTCAAGTCATGAAATGTCTACTCTTTTTCATTTGTGTGTTTTTGTCCCATTGTTTTTTCACACAAAAAGTTTTAATGAGGATGTCTTCATGAGTTCTAAGCTTAACCATACCTTATGGTAAAGCTTGAGGGGGAGTATTAACATGAAGAAATAAAAAGAAGAAGTTTTTATCTAGCAAGGCTTGCCA
>NW_013644288.1:0-245 GCF_000695525.1 Brassica oleracea var. oleracea
TCTATCGAGAATAAGGTGAGTGAGAAGCCGAATCGTGGTGAAGACATAGATTTTGGACAGTGCGATGGTACGGATTTTGGACTAGTGAGAAAGCTGTGGAGGCAGAGGAAAAAACTAGTGAGACAGTTGTGGAGGCAGAGGGAAAAACTACTGAGAAAGTTGTGGAGAGGATGGATGGGACCAAGGAAGCTACGAGGACTAGGATCAGGCATAGATGCAAGGAGAAGACAATGACGTCTGGCAAA
>NW_013644289.1:0-245 GCF_000695525.1 Brassica oleracea var. oleracea
CCACACAAAAAGAAACTTATGTGCTTTTCTAAACTAACTCCAGAAACCCAACCTTTCATAAGTTAACACATGTCGATCTAATTTAAGAATATAAAGAACACGTTCATGCATGCATCTCTAACGTTAACAACTGCGTTCGTTTTGTAACTTAAACCACCAACGCAATTCATGCATCGTTTTGTAACTTAAACCAAAAAGACATGTGAATGAATTAGGAATACACATTAAAACGGATAACACCGATC
>NW_013644290.1:0-245 GCF_000695525.1 Brassica oleracea var. oleracea
TGTTTGATCTAATAGATGCTATCAGGTATGTATATATGATCAGTATAGAATTCAATCATCACAAAATCAGTTTTCAAGATTGTTTTTTAGATCAAGATAAATTTATATCATTTGTTCAAACTATAATGAACCGATTTCAAGGCCGTTTAGATTTAGATAAATTTTGACAAACAACTATGTGATCAAATGATTTCCACATAGTATTTATTTTAGCCTATGTCATAACTATTTAAATCAAGACTATA
>NW_013644291.1:0-245 GCF_000695525.1 Brassica oleracea var. oleracea
TTAGTATTTTTGTGATTGAGATATTGTTGATTGGGTTACTGTGGCAGAAACCATACATGTTGCTGGTAAACCCACACATGTATTGTTCTGACTCGGGGAAAACACATAGCTTTGTGACCCCTGAAGTAGATGTCCAGTTTTGGGATTGTTTTGTGGTTGACAGGGTAAACGTGGCCGTCCTGACCCCCGCAGACCTAACCTTCAAGCAGATCAGTGTATCAAGAATGTTCCATTGGTCATTCAAG
>NW_013644292.1:0-245 GCF_000695525.1 Brassica oleracea var. oleracea
AAGATACAAACTTCTAGTTCCCCCTTCAAGTTGGTTTCAAACTCAACTCTTCTAGTCTTGTTTTCCTTGGGGTTGTAAAAGTATGCGTATAACAACGTTTGAGCAGAATCCAATGTCTTAGGCATTATCACAATCTCACCATCAAGAGTGACACCAGCTACAAGAGTCTTTAACATATCAGGAAGAGACATGTCAATAGTAACCTTAGACCATTCATGTTTCTCGCTGCCATGATCTTTCATAAC
>NW_013644293.1:0-245 GCF_000695525.1 Brassica oleracea var. oleracea
AATTCAATTAAAAAATATTATGATAAATATATTCCTAAATTAATACCCTAGCTTTCTAGATTAATTATTTACATATATTTATTACCAAACCAAAATTTAGAAAAAACCCATAATAATTGAAATAATAATATACAGAAATGTAAAATATTCATTCATAATTAAAATTATCATGATAAAAATAAAGCAGATGAACACATTTATAACCTCATAAATTGAAACAGTTATTTGTGTATGCTTCAAAAGAA
>NW_013644294.1:0-245 GCF_000695525.1 Brassica oleracea var. oleracea
TTTTAATCAATGTTAATTCAATAAGTTTGTTATTTCCTTTCTCTATTTATTTGAAATGCTCAGCTCGAACAGATGCATAAACTCTTTGTTTTTTTAATAGTTCTTGAGATAAAGATATTATTTTCACTTGGAATATATTTTATTTAGGTGTGATTTATCATAAAGTACAAAGTTGATATGAGCCAACCTTTTTTTGACAAAAAACAATAATATTTAGGCTAAGCTTTCTCTTAATCTTAAGTTTT
>NW_013644295.1:0-245 GCF_000695525.1 Brassica oleracea var. oleracea
ACTCCTTAAGCCATCTTCTCCCATATTGATCAACTCATTTCAACAAAGAGAAACATTATCCCTTACCCTCCTTGGACGAGTTTCAACTCCTCTCTTCACCAAGTTACCTTCTCATCACTTCAGGTAACTTCCCAAGTAGTTACTGTGGTTAAAATAAAGTTACCCCAGTAAAACTCTAAAGTTACTCTCTCATCTCAACATTCTTGCCAACTCCTATGAGATTTATTCAACTTCCTGGTGATTCT
>NW_013644296.1:0-245 GCF_000695525.1 Brassica oleracea var. oleracea
GCTACATTGTTTGGTACCTGTACCTTAGAGCCGGCTGGCCTTATCTCTATGTCTGGGATGATTTCCTTGACCTCGGATTTGTTTTATCATTCTATGCACCTTTCTCTTTTGTTTCCGAGGATTCTTATCTTTGGAACTTATTGGTTTATCTTGTATAGAATCTGTAGCAACTTGACTGTGTCTCTCTTGGACATCAAATTAGTTGGTGCTTTACAAGCTGGTTTATATATGACTTAGTCATTCTT
>NW_013644297.1:0-245 GCF_000695525.1 Brassica oleracea var. oleracea
TCTAGGAGAATGAATGCAAGGCTATATTCTCTAAGCTCACTCATGAATACCAGGAATAGTTTCGGGCTACAATGAACACAATAGAGAACTAAGTTCTACGAGAAAATGAAGCTGCGTTATGCATGTTGTCTCGATCTACATAAAACACCGGTTGGTTCAAGACATCATGTTCACCCTCTGGTAAAGTAAACCTGACATATATTAACTATGAGTGGTTCAAGGCTTAAAAATGCCATCAACTCAAA
>NW_013644298.1:0-245 GCF_000695525.1 Brassica oleracea var. oleracea
GTTATTGTATCTTTTCATTCATCCAGACACTATAATTCAAACAGATCCGTTTATCTTTGAAGATTTTATATCGTATTTCTTATATATTTAGGGTTTAGGGTTTAGGGTTTAGGGTTTAGTGTTTAGGGTTTAGGGTTGCATGTTTAGGGTTTAGGGTAATTAGAGTACAATATCCATGCAAGATCTCACCATAGTGTGTTAGTTGGTGTTTTTACTGTTTCATTTAATAAGTATTAGTGTAAAAT
>NW_013644299.1:0-245 GCF_000695525.1 Brassica oleracea var. oleracea
AGAGATTCAAATAATTTTAGAATCAAGATTCATATAGATCTTAGATTATTAATAAGTTTTATACGTTTTTAGAGATTCTTAGATCTTTAGAGATTCAAATAATTTTAGAATCAAGATTCATATAGATCTTAGATTCAAGATTAATATTTGTGATAATTTTAGATCTATAGATTTGTATAAGTTTTATGATTCAAATATATCTAATAATCAGGATTCAGATATGTGGTGTTCTTAGATTTTATGGA
>NW_013644300.1:0-245 GCF_000695525.1 Brassica oleracea var. oleracea
CTAGTATTGATAGTTTTCATACATTCTCGAATGAACCCTAATTGTTGTATTGCTCGACTGTTTAATTGCAATTACATATTGAACTCTTAGAAAACCGTTTGCTAAGATTGAAAATGAATGACCATTGTATTGATTGCATTGAAGCCGTTTGCTAAGATTGTAGCCGTTCGGCTTGTTTGCATCATGCATGCATAAAATTACGAACTGATTGCATATAGAATCTGAATGCTAAGATTGAACATGTA
>NW_013644301.1:0-245 GCF_000695525.1 Brassica oleracea var. oleracea
TAGACTCTCCTAGAAATGCTAATGATGCAAACTAAATGAATTTTTTTATGCAAATATATATGTATAATTCAATGCATGAGACTCAAAATCATCAAAGCAAACGTGATCAAATATTTGGTACCTCCCCCAAACTTAAATGACACAGTCTCTGTGTTGTCAAGGAGAGAGAGATACCCAAAGAGAGAAAACTAATATGCAAAAAAAAAAACGAAATGGTATATACAAGGGAAAGTAGTGGGTTACCT
>NW_013644302.1:0-245 GCF_000695525.1 Brassica oleracea var. oleracea
AAAGTTCTTCTCAATATGCATGACATCTAAATTATGCCTTAGCAGAGTATGGCAGATCCCAGAAAATACTTTTTTTGTTTTACCTTGAACATTAAGGATCGTGTTCATGAGATTGTCAAAAAAGTTCTTCTCAATATGCATGACATCTAAATTATGCCTTAGCAGATGATTTGTGCCAGTATGGCAGATCCCAGAAATTACTTTTTTTTGTGCCAGTTATGTAGTTCTCCAACAGCATCTACCGG
>NW_013644303.1:0-245 GCF_000695525.1 Brassica oleracea var. oleracea
CAGGATTTACGAGGTTTGACCAGAATCTCGGAATAAAATTCTGGACGGCTTACATGTAAGTCGTCGGACGGACGACTTAATTGTAAGTTACCTGGGTATAATTAAATATTGAAGTTTTTTTTCAATGGCAAAACTAACCTACGACGACTTACATGTCGGGTTTTAATAAAATATTGATATTTCAATTTTCCACCAGACGAAAAATAAGTCGTCCAGGAAAGTCAAAATTCCGACAAAATCCAGTC
>NW_013644304.1:0-245 GCF_000695525.1 Brassica oleracea var. oleracea
GAATGGTTAGGGGAATGGAACCTCAGATTTGTATGCCTTGATTTGGGCTCGGGATCGACCTTGGAGCTAGGTGGCAGTTGTGTTTACTGACCAGTAGCTGAGGTGATCTGACCAGACAAGTGTTAGATTGGATTTAGTCCAATGGATGATAGATGTTATTCCGCTGTGAATAAGTTGAAAGGATCTAGCTAGGCAATTACTAAGGTAGTCTTGAGCTAGGATCTGAGTTAGCCCTCGCCAATGGG
>NW_013644305.1:0-245 GCF_000695525.1 Brassica oleracea var. oleracea
TATTGGCTGATCGTTCAGTGAAGTACCCTGTGGGTATCTTGGAGGACTTCCCCGTTATGGTTGGAAAATATGAAATCCCTACCGACTTTGTGGTGCTTGAGATGGGTGAGGAAGCTGCAGATCCTTTAATCCTTGGAATGCCTTTCTTAGCTACATCAGGAGAAATTGTTAATGTGAAAGAGGGCAAGATTGATCTCTACTTGGGTAAAGGGCATGTTCTTCACTTTGACATCAAGGAGGTAATG
>NW_013644306.1:0-245 GCF_000695525.1 Brassica oleracea var. oleracea
TCTAAGAACTATTTGAAATTATAAAAGATATTAGAGAAAATCATAAAACCCTTTTAGCTAGCAAGCCTTAAAATCAGTTTCCCTTTCTCTTATTTTGATCCGGCCTTAAATCCGGATTGACTAAAGGACTGAAACCCATAATCTTTGTTTGGTCGTATTACCGGCTGTATAACCGGATGAATAAGCTGGCCATCAAATTCTTAATCTCATTCGATGTGCTTACCGATCCAAATCGGCCCTTATCC
>NW_013644307.1:0-245 GCF_000695525.1 Brassica oleracea var. oleracea
CTTGCAACCACCTCTTATTGTCATGAGAACCGCTAATGCACCAAGAAAGGCCATCCAGTATATCGATATGTTCCTTGAACCAAAAGATCCCAAGGGGAAGTTTTATATATACATGCATTTTGCTGAAATTGTTAAGTTGCAAAGAAATGAGACAAGAGAGTTCACTGTATTGGGTCAATGGTGAGCCAATGGAACCTATACTGTGTTTAGCCCTCGCTTCTTGTTTACAGATACAATTTCCAACA
>NW_013644308.1:0-245 GCF_000695525.1 Brassica oleracea var. oleracea
CATATTATGAAGGTCAAAAAGGTTTGGAACTTTTGTTGTCTCCGTTTTTCTAAAGAAAAACGATTTTACAGTGGTTACTCTATCAATTTAGGGAATATTATGAAGTTTTACTTAATTAATTGACAAAAAATTAAAATGATGCACATGTACAATGAAAGAGAGTTTAATATACATTAACACAAATTTAGAATGTATTTTGAAATTTTAAAACAACACTAAAGATCATTGGCTTCAGTATATAGAGC
>NW_013644309.1:0-245 GCF_000695525.1 Brassica oleracea var. oleracea
AACAATAGATGATCCATTGGATTTATAGATAGTATAAATTAAATAGAAATAAGTTAATATTGTAATATTATACCTCCATATGTTATATATAAATATTTGTCGATGTTAACTTTTAAAATTATATAAAAAAAATTTAAATAACAAAAATCAAATTATCTAACAATGATTAATCTTTACTACCTTAAACCAATGAATTATATACTTTATTTTAAAAATTAAAAAAAAACTAAATGTTTAATTATTTA
>NW_013644310.1:0-245 GCF_000695525.1 Brassica oleracea var. oleracea
CTGTAGAAGCCAGCAAGTCCATGAAAACTTCTGACCTCTCCAATATACTTAGAAATCGGCCACTCCCTGATAGCTTTCACCTTTTCCTCATCAACCTGTATGCCCTGTGAAGTCACAACAAAACCTAAAAAGACAAGGTTATCTGTGCCAAAAGAACACTTTTTATAGTTAGCATACAGATTTTCCTTTCTAAGCACCTCTAGAACTTGTTTCAAGTGGTTAACATGTTCTTTCATAGTCTTGCT
>NW_013644311.1:0-245 GCF_000695525.1 Brassica oleracea var. oleracea
TTATATGTATTTCTATTTGAATGACATAAAAGATTAATCCTTATGTAGTATATCTAACTTTTTTGTATTTACCAAATTTTTAGAATGAATTTATTATTATATACTTATTTTATGCATATTTGTATTTAAAATACTCTTATTTAATTCTTTTAAATGCATATCTAATAGTTTTATATGTATATTTAGGCCTAAATCATGATAAATATTTTGATGAAATTTAAATAATAGTAACTATCTGTTTGTTA
>NW_013644312.1:0-245 GCF_000695525.1 Brassica oleracea var. oleracea
TCATCCTGGTTTGATCAGAATGACGAAGAAGTTGTCATATTTCCAAATAGGAACACTGGGATCACCTGATTTGAAAGTTGGATAACTTCTTCATCCTAACTCCTATGAGATTTATACCACGTCCTAGTGATTCTCCACAACTTTATGTTTCCAAATACGGCTTCTTACATCGCGATTCATCCTGGTTTGATGATACCAATTTCCCTTCCTCCTTCATCAATGAAAGGGTTTTGAAAACCAGAAAC
>NW_013644313.1:0-245 GCF_000695525.1 Brassica oleracea var. oleracea
CTAAATGCATATAAAGTATGTGTCTTGCTTTCTTTTTCTTCTCTTTATTCTATGGGTTTTTGCTATTCTTGCGATTAGGGTTTTAGGTCTACTGTTAGTGTTAATTGAGGGGTTTTTTTTTCCGATTCCCAGTATTGCTGGACTGATGGAAACACTCAGTGAGCAAGACATCAATAATATAGTCATCAGCAGTTCAAATTTATGTTTGTTACTTTGATTGACTTTCCATTCAATGATCCTGTAAA
>NW_013644314.1:0-245 GCF_000695525.1 Brassica oleracea var. oleracea
GTATCAATTCATCCTTGTCATTTTTAATCACAGTTATACCACCTTTTGTGGCACAACATGCACAAGAGATACCCATTTAGAATCTGAGATAGGGTAGATAACACCAGCATCTAAGAGTTTAAGAATCTCTTTCTTTACAACATCCTTCAGGTTAGGATTTACCTTCTTTGATGCTCGATAGAAGTCACTGATTCATCTTCAAGATGTATCCTATGCATACACAAAGAGGGCGATATTCCCTTGAT
>NW_013644315.1:0-245 GCF_000695525.1 Brassica oleracea var. oleracea
GGGAAAAGAAAAGCATAAGCCAGCGAGCCGCATGGTTCTTCATAAAGAATGTTATGTTTACTTTAGAAAGTTTCTTCGTAAGACTTGGTCTGATTGTACGAAGGATTTTTCGCGTAAGTAACGGGGACCGGTTTTACGAAGGTTGTAGATCGGTCATATGTAAACATATGTTAAAGTAGCGTGATTTCTGTGGGTTTTACGAGAAACGTTTCTGCTATGATTTCGATCCTAGGTGAAAGTTGCTT
>NW_013644316.1:0-244 GCF_000695525.1 Brassica oleracea var. oleracea
AATCTGAGGTTTCAAATTTTTTAAGAAATTGAGGAATACAATTCTGCCATTCTGAAAGCAGTTTTGTGTACATCATATAAATTTGTAAGGATCAGTACATCTATTTGTTGTTGCACGTTGACGAATAAAGAGAAATGAAACAGATTAAGGACCTAAAGGTTCTTCCCTGTGTAGAGTTTGAGATGAAAGACATGGAAGAAACAAAATAGAACAAAAGATTTTCTAACACTGTCTCAAAAAAAAA
>NW_013644317.1:0-244 GCF_000695525.1 Brassica oleracea var. oleracea
AATCAATTAGGCACAAAAATGGTACCTCAGCTATGCCTGCCTCATCCACACTCAGGTGCTCACCCTTTTCTCCAGCTCTCTCGGACTTGTCCACCTACCGGCAAAACACATAAACACTCACTACACAGTGCATGTGTACACTATAGTATGTACACATCAAGGATATAGTTCATGTGTACAAAATCAATTATATGTAGCATGTGTACACTACAGCCATGTGTACACATCAATTACATCTGTATAA
>NW_013644318.1:0-244 GCF_000695525.1 Brassica oleracea var. oleracea
TATAGTTAAGTCCAACCAGTTTCTTCTATCGATTTTCTCTTACACTCCTTTAATTTTAATACATATGATCGTTATGACTGCCCATGTCTCTCCTCCTATATAAAGACCTTTTCCGACCTCCAAGCTCATTCAACAACATCCATAAAACGTCCTCCTGCAAGGCAAACTCAATCGGAAAAATTTCTAGCCAAGTCTCTGGCGGCTCTATTTTTCAACGCCATCACACCAGGCCTCTCTGACTCAG
>NW_013644319.1:0-244 GCF_000695525.1 Brassica oleracea var. oleracea
GCGTGCGAAGCCTCTCCCATGTCACACGCGACGAGAAGGACGCAGCAAAGCCTCCGGACTGGTTTCTCCACAAGTAGGCATCTTTGCCATTCGCATCAGTTGGGACTCTAGTGGTTGATAGGATAACATGGAGTGCTTCTGCAATATCCGACCGAGCGGGCGGTAGATTCCAGTGGCCATTGCTAACTGCTTGAGAGACCGTAGCATTAAATGGAATCCTTAGAGTTCTAGGGCCTGATGAACC
>NW_013644320.1:0-244 GCF_000695525.1 Brassica oleracea var. oleracea
TAATCCTTAGAAGTATAAGTTGCAAAAGATTAGGATTTTCTTATTAAGGTCTACACTTGATGTAAAAGGGCTTTTTTGATGAATATAAATTTAACATTCATTCAAAAAAAAAAAAGATGGGGTCATGAGTCCCGGTTTGTTTGCTGTTATTTTTATGCTTATGCGAGGCCGATCTTTTGGGGCCGTGAGTCAATTTTTTGTAGATACTTTTATCGATGGTTTTGTTGTAACAAAAGATTTTGTT
>NW_013644321.1:0-244 GCF_000695525.1 Brassica oleracea var. oleracea
CTCATGCATCGTAAGCTAAGAGTTTGTGACTATAGACCGCTTCTAGATCAGCTAAGATCTCGATTTTCCTCATGGTCTTCTAGAGCTCTCTCCTTTGCAGGCCGTAGACAGTTGATTGGATCTGTCATCTATGGTATTCTAAATTTCTAGTTCTCAAGCTTTATCCTAACTAAAGGATGTATTAAGGAAGTGGAATAACTTTGCTCAAGGTTTCTGTGGAATGGGAACATAAATGCTAGAGCAG
>NW_013644322.1:0-244 GCF_000695525.1 Brassica oleracea var. oleracea
TTTGAGAAATCATCGATAAGTTGAAACAATATCGGATGAGAAAAAGAAAAACCATGATATTTTACCCCACTTCAAAGATGGTTTATAAGATGAGGTGTATCATGAGAAAAGATTTAGAAGATTTTTGATAGTTAAATCCTTGAAAGAAAGGATCGGAGTTGATGTAAATCTTCCGAGTAAACTGAAAAAAAAATATGAAATCATGATACTAAACCATCAAGTCGATCCTACTAGAAAAGGACGA
>NW_013644323.1:0-244 GCF_000695525.1 Brassica oleracea var. oleracea
TTTATCAGCATCCGGCTAATGGATCCCCAATCCTGTACTCTCGCGCTGTAAGCTTATTTAGAAGTGAGATCACTACTTTGATGTCACCAAATGAAGAAGAAAATATAACATACAAAAATCTTTCTTTTGCTAGCTATGTTACAATTTTAATTTTGATACTAAAATCAAGAAAACTAATATGGAGTAGAGAGCATCAATGGTTGCTCAGTTTGCTGCAGAAACCATCTTAAGAAGGGTCCATGTC
>NW_013644324.1:0-244 GCF_000695525.1 Brassica oleracea var. oleracea
CAAGTAAGATTCTCCATTCAAACATGTTTTCATTCTACAATGTGTATTCTAATTACTTGCCTTTGAAACAGCTACCGCGTAGAATTGTCTGTCTATGATAATGAGGAGCAGTGCACTTTCATCATTCTCAGAGATGCTGGTAAAGATCTCATTGGCAGAAAAGCAACAGAGTTGATCGACACTTATGTTGAGGTACATGTTATTCTGTTGAAAATTGATAATCATGATAAGACTTGACACGTAT
>NW_013644325.1:0-244 GCF_000695525.1 Brassica oleracea var. oleracea
TTGAAACAGTGGGAGTTGAGGATGATGAAGGAGGTCTGGTCTTAGATGTAAGCACACGCTGGAATTCTACTTTCCTCATGCTTTCTAGAGCTTTAAAGTTCAGAAATGCACTAAGTCACTTGGCAGATGTAGAACAAAGTTATGTGAGTTTTCCCTCTTATTCTGAGTGGAGGAGAGTGGAAATGTTATCCGAGCTTTTGAAACCATTTTCGGAGATTACTGATTTGATTTCGGGTTCCTCATA
>NW_013644326.1:0-244 GCF_000695525.1 Brassica oleracea var. oleracea
AGTTTCGTTGACTTGTCTTTCCGGACCTTCCGGTCCTATTTCTATTTCTATTTCTTCATGTGATTATCATTTACTTACCACTCATATGGAAACAAACATCTACTAGAAGAAATGTTCTTATAGATGATGAACATAAGCTCACGAAGAACACAAAAATTTAACTTAATTTAATATATATACCAATACTAATTATCAAATGGTTTACAGATTTTCTGTTCAGCAAGCTCTAGAGATTGTAGGTTTT
>NW_013644327.1:0-244 GCF_000695525.1 Brassica oleracea var. oleracea
TTTTTATAATGTTTTAAGTTTTATAACACTATAAAATACATAAATTAATCGGATTTGATCAAAAGAGTATGAGATCGAGTTTTCTAATACCATTATATCTTTTTTTGTGAGGATTTATAAAAATAGTAGAGAATGAAATATGAGTTAGAAATGTTAAAACTCGTGGTTTATTGTGGGTTTTAATGTTTGAAATTATAGATTTAATGGTATGAGTTAGAAATTAACTAATCGTTAATTTTAATCT
>NW_013644328.1:0-244 GCF_000695525.1 Brassica oleracea var. oleracea
GACAGAACTCTAGTAAATAGCGCCTGGTTTGACGCCTTCCCACAAGGCCAGTCCATAGGCCAGTCCATAGTGCCTTCAGACCATAGGCCAGTCCATAGTGCCTTCAGCGCAAGCATGACGAAATCTGGTAGAATTTTCCGCTACGATAGACGGCTGAAGGACGTACCAGAAGTCAAAAATCTAATCAAGGCTGCTTGGGAAGGTTCGCCATCAGCCTCTGTTTCGCACAAGCTCACACAGTGTC
>NW_013644329.1:0-244 GCF_000695525.1 Brassica oleracea var. oleracea
ATTTTGCCGCGATGTCAGGACTCCATATCAACGCGTCAAAATCTACTATTTTTGCCGCAGGCCCAGCCTTAGACACACTTTTAGAGGAAGCTACAGCTATGGGAATCAGTGCAGGCACGCTCCCAGTCCGTTATTTGGGTTTGCCGCTGACGACTAAATCTCTCACTCCGATCGATTATGAACCGTTGATCGATAAGGTACGCTGCAAAATGCTAACTTGGTCTAACAGAAGTTTATCGTTTGC
>NW_013644330.1:0-244 GCF_000695525.1 Brassica oleracea var. oleracea
TCCTCTCGAAATCATACAACGATTTATTTTCCTATTCTTGATTATGAAACTTTCTCAATTATGTTTCATTCGAGTATAAATATTTAAGTTTCATCCCTAGCAAATCAAAACTTCGATCCTTTATTCTGTTAATTCGATGGCCCCATTCCTATTAGGTTTACGGAGAAGACCATATTTATTGAGATTGCAGAGGAGGAATGCTAAATATTTAGATGTTTTTACAATCAAATCTTCAGGATATATT
>NW_013644331.1:0-244 GCF_000695525.1 Brassica oleracea var. oleracea
TGTAAGTGAAGCCCACAACAATATGGCCCAGGAAGAGCCCAAGACACTTCAACCTCACTTGTCTTCTCTGAAGACCATCTTGTCGTATTGTAGAGCTGAGGAGAGGAGTACGGAGAGTCCTATCCACAACTGTTACGCTCCGCTGCTGTCGCTGTGTGCTGGCTAATCTACTTTTGCTTTAATAGCTGTTTAGTCGTTTGGATCTAGATCCTTCTTTGTATCCTTTATATTGCCTTGTAACCCT
>NW_013644332.1:0-244 GCF_000695525.1 Brassica oleracea var. oleracea
AAAGAAGCAATCCCACTCGATGCAACATTAAGAGCAATATCTCCTCGTGATCTAATGGCTGCAGATAGTAATTTCCAGAGAAACGTTTTTCCAGTGCCACCAAATCCAGACACAAAAAACATTCCACCTCTTTCCTCGTTAACAGCATCTAGGATTTCATCATATATTTTTCTCTGCCCTGAAGTCATCTTTGGAACATCTCTATCCAGAGTTTCTAACAAAGCCTCACGATCATAGCTTCTCT
>NW_013644333.1:0-244 GCF_000695525.1 Brassica oleracea var. oleracea
GTATCTGAAAGAGATTCCTGATCTCTCAAAAGCAACTAGTCTCGAGAGATTAGATCTCTGTCACTGCGAAAGTTTATTAGAGCTCACAAGCTCTATTGGCAGTGCAGCTGAGCTTGAGCTATATATGGGCCACACTGCAATAGAGGAATTGCCATCATCAATCAGCACTTGGTCTTGTCTTTATAAATTGAGTATTTCAGGGTGTAAAAACATCAAAGACTTCCCAAATGTTCCTGACAGTATT
>NW_013644334.1:0-244 GCF_000695525.1 Brassica oleracea var. oleracea
ATTTATCTGTCTTAAAATATTTTGACTATATAATGAAAAAAATATTTCTTTTCCATCATGTAAATCATTAGTTTTCAAAAATGGTATAAAAATAAAAATTCAATTCAAGAAACAAAAATATATCTAAGAGAGAAAATAAGTTCACTCTACTTACTCCAATCGACGGTAATATTTTTATAAAATTGTTAGTTATTGTGTTTTTACGACAATAACATAGAAATAAAAAAGAGAGTTGACATGCCGA
>NW_013644335.1:0-244 GCF_000695525.1 Brassica oleracea var. oleracea
CTATGACAAATATAAAGACCATAGTGTAAAATATAAATAATTTTGAAATTAGGTTTAAAGTTTTACTCTTGAAAAAGAACACATTGAAATTTCAAATATAGAGTTTTGGAAACTTTAAAATAGAGTTCATTTTTGGAGATGCTCTTAGGCTAATATTTGTTTTTTTTTCAAACACTGAAAATATTATAACATTGAAGGAGCCAGCGGAACACTAGTTCCCCGGAGTCCATTGCCGGCGAAAACA
>NW_013644336.1:0-244 GCF_000695525.1 Brassica oleracea var. oleracea
ATCAAGATACCAAACAACTATTGTGCCGCTGAACAATATCTTTGTTATCAAATACACATTTTGAAATTGTCATTAAAAATAATGTTATTAGATTTAATCTTATTGAATGGTCATATATTTTTAGTAACCATATGTTGATGTTGAAACATGTTAATCTCTTAGCTACCCATTAAACTCTAGTACATTTATTTATTTTACGATGCAGATTCAGTATATACATTTTTCTTGAACCATTAATATACCA
>NW_013644337.1:0-244 GCF_000695525.1 Brassica oleracea var. oleracea
GGATCGGTCCGGATTCATTTTTATCGGATCGGGTTCGGTTTATTTGCCCAGCCCTAATCTAACACATATAAAAACACCTATATTATTCTCGCTCGCTCAAATTAGAATGAATTAGATCCGCTATACTAATAGTAGTATTTGCTTGGATCCGCTAGTAAAGGCGACGTTATCACCTCAACAATGTACAGTAAATTAATAATGTTAGGATTACACCAAAACTATAATTTTTTTATTAATTTATAGA
>NW_013644338.1:0-244 GCF_000695525.1 Brassica oleracea var. oleracea
TTTTATAAAAACTCACATATTATGAATACATTATTTAATAACCGTCTGTAAATATTTTTACTTGATTAAAACTTAACAATAAGAATATTCGTATTTTAAAATCAATTCAAGATTTTCTGAAAAAAAAGAATCTCACACCTTCCAAAATTTTTCACTTAGAAACTTCTACAGGGATAACACATAAAAGAAAAAGAGGGCGTCCACTCGGATCACGCAACAAACCAAAAGGTGTGTCATTACTCTT
>NW_013644339.1:0-244 GCF_000695525.1 Brassica oleracea var. oleracea
AAGGTTGATACATGATGCCTTTAAACCATCATCTGATGTTAATCTCAGCTTCTTTAGATCAAATAAGAATCCAAAAATCTTCCCATATTCTTCAAATTGTTCAAACCTCATCTGAAGAGATACAATAGCTTGATCCACGATTCTTAGAAAAAAATCAACCTTAAACTTCTCTTCCTCACTCAGCGTCTCAAACTCATCATCCCTTTCTAGCTCCTCATCAAAATATTTCTTCTTTTTAATAATG
>NW_013644340.1:0-244 GCF_000695525.1 Brassica oleracea var. oleracea
TCCATTTAATACGATATGCTTGGGTACTTAAGAAATTTCTTTTAACATTGTCATAGGTTGCTTGGTTTGAGTGTACAGTCACTATCGATGATGTACTCCATGGTTCCCCATGGTATTATCTTTCTTGTGGTGGGTGTAACACAAAGGCGACCAAAGGGCCTACCTCATTGGTTTGTACAAACAAAAAGTGTGCCAACTCTGAGGTCGTGGGAGTTCCACAGTAAGAGTTGTTAGCTTCATTACA
>NW_013644341.1:0-244 GCF_000695525.1 Brassica oleracea var. oleracea
GGATCCTGGAAACACTAGTGTGTCTCAACAAGATTCAGAGGATCAAGAAAGTTCGAGTGGTTCAGAAAGTGATGATGAAACAGAGGGTTTAACGTTTGTTGAAGACAGTGAATCTACAGGCTCTATTGATAACTACATGCCTGCCAGAGATCGTGTCAGAAGACAGAATGTGAGACCACCTTCGAGATATGAAGACACCAACTTAGTTGCATATGCTTTAGCCGTGGCAGATGAGATTGAGAAA
>NW_013644342.1:0-244 GCF_000695525.1 Brassica oleracea var. oleracea
GCTTGCTCAAACAGCTGAGAGTGTCAAGAGGCAACAAGGGACGCTCCTTGGAAAAACTGATAAAAATCCTAGGACTGCGCACTGTAATGCAATAGAGCAGTCGTTCGCTGAGACTGTTCTAGGTGCAGAAGAGAACACAGAGCAGCCTGCTAGCTCTGAAGTGACTGCTCCCAACGAACCTATTGAGATTCCACCACTGCGAGTCTATGTTCCTAAGGTTCCATATCCAATTCCACCTAGACAT
>NW_013644343.1:0-244 GCF_000695525.1 Brassica oleracea var. oleracea
GCTGGAAGCCAAGAGTGTCAAGGGCATGTTCATAGGATATTCCCACAGACAAAAAGGGTACAAGTGCTATATACCTAAATCAAGAAGAGTTATGGTCTCAAGGGATGTTCAGTTTGTGGAATCAAAGGGGTACTATGATGAGAAGAATTGGGAAAGCCTTCTTTCACAAGGACCTTCAAGATAGGGAAAACAACTTAAGAATCATTTTGGAAAGCCTAGGCATCAGCCAGCCTCAAACCAGTGG
>NW_013644344.1:0-244 GCF_000695525.1 Brassica oleracea var. oleracea
CGTTTGTTTTGAAAATCTATAAGGTCACAGACCTTGAGCTCAAGATCCACAAAAATGTTCTTCATGAGGGGCGCTCTTCTGACATCTCCTTCAATCCATCGATCAATCCATACTGACACGGTCCTGCCGGGATTGCATTACTCACAGCTCTCCAAATGAAGGTTTTAATCTTTGGAGCAGTTGGAATTTTCCAGACCTCAACTTTCAACTCATTTAAAGACGGACGAGCTTCAGCTTCTCTGAT
>NW_013644345.1:0-244 GCF_000695525.1 Brassica oleracea var. oleracea
TGTTCCGGTGAAAGTACTCAAAGGCGGAACATCATGAGTACTCAAAGGCGGAGCGTCTTCTGCAATATGTTCATGGTCACGGGAGGTATCAGCGCTCCCCCTTTCGTCTAAGATCAACTCCGACTCTGTTTGGAAAAGCCAATCATCGTCAGAATAAGCAGTCGGAGAGGAGAGGGATTCCCGCGGGAAAACTGGAACAGAGGCCATCGGGAATTCAGTTTCATAGAAAACAACATCTCGACTT
>NW_013644346.1:0-244 GCF_000695525.1 Brassica oleracea var. oleracea
TGGAATATAAATTGATATGTAGATTACAATGCATGGTTATTGGAAAAGGGAAACACATGCAACAACAACCAAATGAAATATTTGTTCCCTCGTCGAACACTTTGAAGTCTCATAATACTTGTATATTACCTCATACTTTAGTTACATTTTCCCACTATGGAACCTAAAATGCGAAATTATATGCTTTATGATATTATAAAATGGAATGTTTGTCTAGTAATCCAAAAGACATTCAGCTAATTGT
>NW_013644347.1:0-244 GCF_000695525.1 Brassica oleracea var. oleracea
CATGATGCCCAGTCCGCATCACAAAACGCTCGTATGTGCAGATCACTAACTGCCTTCAACATGATCCCCTGACCCGGAGATCCCTTCAGATATTTCAGCACTCGTACTACCGCATCCCAGTGCGCTTCCCGCGGCTTGTGCATCACCTGAGATAGCACATGAACTGCGTAGCTCAGCTCGGGACGCGTGATGGTGAGGTAAACGAGACGACCAACGTAGCGTCTGAACCTTGCAGGGTTCTTGT
>NW_013644348.1:0-244 GCF_000695525.1 Brassica oleracea var. oleracea
TCCCAAATTGTAGTATGATACCAAACCGTAGAGGATGTTAAGGATGTCCCAAACCAACCCGTTTTTCCTAATTTGATATATGTGATCTACTGGAAAATCTTAGAACCATTTAGTATCCTAGAGTTTGATGGCTAATTTGTTTGATAATTGTTTTAGAACCATTTAATAGCCA
The DNA here is from genome assembly GCF_000695525.1 of Brassica oleracea var. oleracea. Classification (NCBI taxonomy): domain Eukaryota; kingdom Viridiplantae; phylum Streptophyta; class Magnoliopsida; order Brassicales; family Brassicaceae; genus Brassica; species Brassica oleracea. The sequence continues at coordinate 173 of NW_013644348.1, forward strand.
ATTGGTTGAACTGATAATATAAGTGGCATGTGATCTAGGTATTGTGTTTGTTTTTCAGCCGAGCGAGGAGTT
>NW_013644349.1:0-244 GCF_000695525.1 Brassica oleracea var. oleracea
TTCCTCTGATATTCTCCAAAAACGTGCTGAACTGAAACTTTGGATAGAGTTGGTTGTATAAAACTCTGGCAGTGGTCGTCTTGCCAATCCCAGCAGGACCCACAAGCACAATCATCTGAACTTGTTCTAATTGTAGGATCAACTTTGATTTTATCGCCGTGATTTGAGCTCCTACGCCAACAAAGTCATCAAAGTCTTTTGATGGTGTGAAACCCAACACAGCCGTGACATCTGAGGCAACTTT
>NW_013644350.1:0-244 GCF_000695525.1 Brassica oleracea var. oleracea
ACTTTCAAGAGTAACAACACCTGGTGGTCTCAAAATACTTGACAAAATGGTTGCAACAAGCAGTCCAAATGGTGTAACTAATATTGTTTACAGATACATTTTCAAAGACCTTGGGACAGGTGGGTTCCAGCTCTACCAATTTACCAGTTTCTCTCAGTTATGAAATTTAAATTTCTCTGCGTATATTACAGGTGACAGCTAGGATATGCGAGCAGTTTACTTGATAGCAACATCAAGGCTACTT
>NW_013644351.1:0-244 GCF_000695525.1 Brassica oleracea var. oleracea
TCCAATATCTCAGAAATTGCTCTAACAGGAATCTCATCCCAATCTTGTTTTTGTTTCTTGGCAAGTTTCTTTTCCTCTCTTTTCTCAATAAGAGCCAGAGGAAGATCATTCGACAAAATCCTAACATGGATGTTTTAATATATGATTAGACTTATATAAGTACAAATAAATAAAGGCTCTAGCATCATAAAATAGTAATATGAACTTACTTTTCTTTCAATTCAATTGCTTCCTCCAATTTTGG
>NW_013644352.1:0-244 GCF_000695525.1 Brassica oleracea var. oleracea
TAATCGTAACAAGAAAGGGGAGAAGTATAGAAGAAAGAGATAAGAGGATAAGATATTTGTTGTGATCAATTATGATAGATCAAATGTTTACAAGCTCTCACATAAATAGTAAACGTAAATATAAAAACGACATCGTATTCTTTTATTCATATGACTCTAAACCTCCATCTCAGAGGGAGTCTCTCCTCTTCCTCTTCATTACTTCCTAGCCACGTCTCTGCTCTCTCTTCGACCTCATCCTCTT
>NW_013644353.1:0-244 GCF_000695525.1 Brassica oleracea var. oleracea
TGGTGGGAAAACGTAATTTTTCGGTTTTGGCGGAATGACGCAATTTTCGGTTTTGGCTGGAAAACACAATTTCTCAGTTTCGGCGGGAAAACACAATTTCTCGGTTTCGGTGGAAAAACGTAATTTTTCGGTTTTGGCGAAAACACGCAATTTTTGGTTTGGCGGGAAAACGCAATTTCTGGTTTTGGCGGGAAAAAGCAATTTCTCGGTTTCGACGGAAAAAATGAAATTTCTCGATTTTGAA
>NW_013644354.1:0-244 GCF_000695525.1 Brassica oleracea var. oleracea
AATCGAAAGGTTGCTTTCTAAACCATTTTATAGTAATCGAAGGGTTATTTTTCGTTCTCATTCTTCAAGTTTCAATGGAAGGGTCAAAGAAGATGATGAAGCGTCCAATAAAGGAGGTTTACTGATCTGATGCTTCCGATGGTTTCAACAAAGGAAAGGCGGAAAATGTGGAACGTTACAGGGCTCTTCTTCGTTTGTCCAACGAACACAGACTATCTGAAATTGAATGGCATCAGGCAGCCAG
>NW_013644355.1:0-244 GCF_000695525.1 Brassica oleracea var. oleracea
AAATAAATAAAAAATAGTAGTAATTAAAAAAATATATATTTTTAACGTCATCAGCAAAACCCTAAAACCAAATTCTTAAACCCGAAATCATTGGATAAACCCTAAACCCTTGGATAAATCCTAAACTCTAAAACAAAATCACTAAACACTCAAGGGTTTAGGGTTTATGATTTAGGATTTAGGATTTAGGGTTTATTGTTTTTTTATTTAGAGTTTAGGATTTATCCAAAGGTTTAGGGTTTAC
>NW_013644356.1:0-244 GCF_000695525.1 Brassica oleracea var. oleracea
TTTCTTCTAAGATCCCAAGAGTATACTTCCTTTGGCAGAGATAAATACCAGTAGGACTCCTTGCGAGTTCAAGTCCAAGAAAGTATTTGGAAATACCTAAATCCTTCATATGAAAGCATTTGTTCATATAAGTTTTAAATGAAGCAAGAAGTGTCAGGTTACTTGCGGAGACAATTAGATCATCCACATAAACGAGCACCATGATGTACTCTGAACCGCGATCCAAAATAAATAAAGAGTAATC
>NW_013644357.1:0-244 GCF_000695525.1 Brassica oleracea var. oleracea
GAGGAAATTCCGAGGAAATAGACTCTATAATCAAATCCCTAAATCAAAGTGTATTCTGAGGAAATACCGAGGAAAACCTAACTTCCCTCGGTATTTCCTCCGTATTTAAATGAAAAAAAAATGCTAGTCTATTCCGAGGAAATTCCAAGGAAAACCTATCTTCCCTCGGAATTTCCTCAGTATTTCTATTTTTTTTTTAAAAAAAAAAGTCGATGCTAGTTTGTTTCCGAGTCATCATCACCAG
>NW_013644358.1:0-244 GCF_000695525.1 Brassica oleracea var. oleracea
AGGATACCACTTATTTTCATTTGTGTATGGTTATGTTGGTGTTTTATGTTTGTTGCAGAGAAGGTGCATTGGTTTTCTTTTTTGGTTTGTCTTTTTTTATTCTCTCCTTTCCGTTTCTGTTTTTTTTTTAATGCAGAAGCAAGGCAAGTAGTTTCTTAGATATTGGACAAAGAAGTAAATAACATATTTTTAAATATCCATTTTCTAGATAATATGAGTCTGTTTGTGTTGATGTCAAAAAAAA
>NW_013644359.1:0-244 GCF_000695525.1 Brassica oleracea var. oleracea
TATATGAACTTGTGGGGTGAATAGGGCAAAACTAATTTCCAAAAAAAGGGAGGTTAGTTTTGTGTTTGACTTTGAGTTGTAGGTCAATTTTGTCAAAAGTCCTATAAAATATTATGAAATTTACGGAATTTGGTTGACTGATTATTGTAATATTTTCAAATTGATTTTCGTTCATACGATTTAAACCCAACGGTCAAAAAGAAAATTTTCAAAATTTTTACCTTACTTAAACGGCTATGAACAG
>NW_013644360.1:0-244 GCF_000695525.1 Brassica oleracea var. oleracea
GCCGAAGAGCCAGAACAAGGGTGCTGGGGAACGTGTGTGCTACAACTACGGCGAAACAGGATACTACAAGAATCAGTGTCCAAAGGACGCACAATATGCTGGGAAGCGTCCGAGTGATGGGCCTCAGCTGGTGGTAAAGAGGCAGGTCATCATGCCGCGGGTGTACAAAGTCGATGATGAGTCAATGGACCCAAGCGCGTCTCGTCCGATCACTGGTGAGTCATCCTATCTCTCACCTTTGCCT
>NW_013644361.1:0-244 GCF_000695525.1 Brassica oleracea var. oleracea
TTTTTTTTTTTTTTTTATGTTTAGATAGGAAAGAACTAGAGCAGGAAAAATATCCCAATACAATCTCATCATGCCTTGTTATTCCCAGAATCCATTTGTTTATGCCTTTGGAAGATGATAAAATAGAATCAAATCAAGAGCAAAAATCGACTTGAAATCTTCCCTTCTGTTGTGCATTTGAAAGTGCTGTCGCTGCCATAAATAGAGAATGGGTTCACTAGTTTCCTGCTCAAAAAAATATTCA
>NW_013644362.1:0-244 GCF_000695525.1 Brassica oleracea var. oleracea
TTCACCCGCGTGACTCCTCGAACAAAATCTTCGGCAACGCGGGTAGGAAAGATGGGGATCATCCGCGTCGCTTTCCCCGCGTCGGACCTTGATGATTTTTCTAGCTCGTGCGAGCGGGTAGTCGACCCCGCATGATCCTTCCCGCGTGGCTTCTCTGAGTCGGTCTTTTGGTGACGCGGGTCAGTGGACTCGGGGTTCTGCTACCCGCGTGGATCGCCTTATGATTGATCAATCTCCATTCTTC
>NW_013644363.1:0-244 GCF_000695525.1 Brassica oleracea var. oleracea
GAGTTAATTTGAGTGTTATTGAAGATGCTTGAACCCAATCGGTTACTGTGATGGTGCTGAAATTCATCCTTGGGTAAAAAAATTCGAATGGACTAAACAATGACGGTGGCTCTTAATTGTTATTGATGGAGAATTATTCGGATCCAGCAAACAATTGGATCTTCATTGCAGGTTAGCATCAAAAGAATTCATTCATTGGCGGCTATTCTCCGATGTTTCGTCTACGGTGTATTGAATTAGAAAG
>NW_013644364.1:0-244 GCF_000695525.1 Brassica oleracea var. oleracea
AGTTCTAACAGAGGAAAGATGGTTCCAGGATCAGATGATCAGTTTGTTATCGTATGGAACAAACAAACACTTCATTTTGAATCTGAACAGGTATGTGTCAGAATCCATATGTCATTTGATTTATCCTTTCCGATGGCATGTCCTTATAACACTTATAAGTTCTCAATTAGTCACTTGAAAACAAATATGAACTCATATGTAAGCTTTAAAATTGGATATCTTGATTATAGAAATAATAAGATGG
>NW_013644365.1:0-244 GCF_000695525.1 Brassica oleracea var. oleracea
AAACTGGTATACATATCAAAGTAGCTTAAATCATGTGTGGTCTAGTGACTTGCGTGTGTATTTTTCTCTTGAATAACTCAGGTTCGAATGAAAGAAAAAACAGTTTTGATGATTTTTTTGATTTCTGAAAGAAGATGCTATGAGAGATTTAGGGTAGATTTAATTTAGATTTAGAAAATATATTTATCAAAATATGAAAGTTTCCATATTTTTCGTGATTTCCCTATAATATGTATTCTACGTA
>NW_013644366.1:0-244 GCF_000695525.1 Brassica oleracea var. oleracea
GACCATTCAGCCTTTCTCAACCAAGTATCCCCTTCCCTTATTAAAGAAAGTCAATAATGAAATGAGGCAGGTTGTTCTAGCAGTGTGTTCCAAAGATTTTGGCTCTTTGTAGGCAAGACGGTCTTTGTTTTTTGTTACTAAATCCATGTAGAATGCTAAATTGTTTAATGGATCAGGATGGTACTCTTTTGTGTTTATTGATAGGATGGTAGCACATGCGATGGAGTTATGGACAGCTGTAAGC
>NW_013644367.1:0-244 GCF_000695525.1 Brassica oleracea var. oleracea
AAAATTGATAGACACGTATATATTATAATATATATCAATTTAGAATTAAAAAAATATTTATATAAAAATAAATTAAAACAAAAATCTGCGCGGTTCAAGATCTAGTTGTGTTTATTAAATTGTGATTGATTAAAAATTGTGGTAAATAGTTAACCACAAAAAATAATGCATTTATAGTCAAAAAAAAATTAATATTTATGAAAATTTTAAAGGGCTTTTTGCAAAAGTGACTCAAAACTTGGAG
>NW_013644368.1:0-244 GCF_000695525.1 Brassica oleracea var. oleracea
TCAAGTTGCCTTGCAGCCTGTTTTAGAGAGAAAAAGCACATTCTATGTTGGTGTCTGAATTTGACAAAGAAACCAGAGGCTCAGTAGGATACCAAGTCGTATCCGCTAAGAGAACAACTTGTCCTATGCTGCATTCATATTGAGTTCTCACCATAAAAGACCACCAAAGAATGTTCCTTTAAAAACTTCTCCTAAAAATAGAAGATGAAAAGCAAGAAGGAGTTTATGTCTCTATATTACATTT
>NW_013644369.1:0-244 GCF_000695525.1 Brassica oleracea var. oleracea
ATAACATCTTTGGTGGGCACGATCTTCCATTTTGGTATAATCTCTTCCACTCTCGTTAGTAGATTAATCACTACTGGATGTGGTTTCACCTTCTCGGATATCTGCTCACACAAACTAGACTAGGTCAATGCTACCAAGTCTTGTTTGTAATTAATGGAATTTGTGTATCAACTTGGTTATATAAGAAACGTGACAAACTTACCTTACACATTGGAGCGACGAGAAGGGCACCATTCCAGAAAGA
>NW_013644370.1:0-244 GCF_000695525.1 Brassica oleracea var. oleracea
ATCTTGAACTACTAGTTAAGAACTGAGCTTGTCTTGTGTCTGAATCGTGATGTGCTGTCACTGTATTGAAACTGCAGTTTGATAGCTGTGGTTAGATCTTATTTGGTCTTTCTCTGATCTGAGACTTTGCCTGACTATTCTAGAGTTTTGAGTTTGTTTTATTTTGTTGACACTGAAGTTTGATGGGTTTCTTTTTCTTGCAGAACAGATATGGCATTGTGGCAAATGCTTGGATGGTCAGAAG
>NW_013644371.1:0-244 GCF_000695525.1 Brassica oleracea var. oleracea
CCGTAAGCCCATTAGCTTAGACAAAACGGAGAGCACCTCCTCGAGCCATCTTGACGAACCCTAGCTTCCTTCTCTCTTGCGCATACAATGATCTCATCCCTACGATCTCATCCCTTTTGTCCTTTCCACTTCCTTCCGTTTATCGGTTCACGTATGTTCAATCAACCCTCCATCAAACCCCCATTAACCTCCATTATTGGGTTCCTTTCGCATCCCTCTCTCTGATTTCTTTTATAATACCGAT
>NW_013644372.1:0-244 GCF_000695525.1 Brassica oleracea var. oleracea
GGGGGGGGGGGGGATGCTACAATATTTCTTCTGCCCCAGTGTCTTCCTGGCTTTCGCTTGGTAGCTGCAGCTTGTGGAACAGGTGAGGGTATCATAGGTTCTTCCTCATCCTCTAGAATTGGACCAAGACGCAACATTGCTGTCACTCGAGGTGGAGTATGAGCTGGGCTCAAGTTAACAGTGATGTATTCACTCTCAGGTACCATTGGTCTTTGATTTTCCTTGATCATATTTGCTGCAGTTT
>NW_013644373.1:0-244 GCF_000695525.1 Brassica oleracea var. oleracea
TTTCTTAGGCAAACCTTGCTTCCGACCTAAAATCATCTTGATTGGTGCTACAGGATCAGCATCTCCACCACGAACTGGGATTGGATGTTGAGTATCAAGAATATGCTGGATCAGATTTGGAAACAACAGTTTGTTGGACTTTCCAGAGATTGCTTGTTGTCCGAGTTCATAGAGCTGATCAAACACCATAACCCCGGAATCAAGTGGTCTTCCTTCAGTGATCATGTGAATGAACTTGAGATGA
>NW_013644374.1:0-244 GCF_000695525.1 Brassica oleracea var. oleracea
TGACTGAAGCCCAGAAGAAACCCCAAATTACCAGAATACCCTTGGACAACCAGAAACCCTATTTGTGTGTTTTCTAAGCCATTGTTGACGGCTACGCATTATTTTTATTCTTTGTTCTTAGTTAGGAGAGAAGAGAGGAATTCCTTGAGAGTCCTCTTAGAACTCCATTGGTTTTATCATTGATTTCTATTATATTATATTCAGACTATGATTTCTATTATTGCTTCCATGTCTGAGTAATTCT
>NW_013644375.1:0-244 GCF_000695525.1 Brassica oleracea var. oleracea
CATCAACGCCACCAGGTGATTGAAACAACTTGAAAAGATCACCACATACTGAGGACAAACCATTGAACGAATGTTCAAACGGTTCAAAAGCAGCCTTCTTCGCAGCGGGCGACTCAACCACCAAAGGCGGCTCAACATGAGAGCTCACAACTTTGCGAGATTTCGAAGGGGGCACGTCTTTTGGTGAACGACCAGCAGCAACTCTTTTCTTCACAACCTTCTCGCCTCCCGCAACAACAACTTC
>NW_013644376.1:0-244 GCF_000695525.1 Brassica oleracea var. oleracea
CGCCCTGAGCACGCAGATGCCGAGGGACGCCGTGAGGCGCGTGCTGCTGACCACGATTAAGGCAACGATGTCTCCGCGGGCGTAACAAAAGCCCAGGCTTAGGCTCACCTCCTTAATCCGCATCGGTCCACGCCCCAAATCGATCAGGGGACCGGATTGCTTCGTTCCGCATCCGACCGGGACGCATCACTGGCCCTCATCCGCTTCCCTCCCGACAATTTCAAGCACTCTTTGACTCTCTTTT
>NW_013644377.1:0-244 GCF_000695525.1 Brassica oleracea var. oleracea
AATGTTTTTTCTTTTAACGAGTGGCAAAGATGTAATTAATTCATCTTCTCCATTTAATTGTCGTTTAGCTTTCCATAGCCATCACCGATAGATCTGCCACCAATCACTATGTTTACTTATTATTATTCATAAAAATTGTAGATCTCACCTATATGATTAGATTTCCAACACAAAAAACCCGAAAAATATAATTTTTTTGGTAAGTCCGATTAATTAACCGATTTTGAAGAATCGCAACGGTGAA
>NW_013644378.1:0-244 GCF_000695525.1 Brassica oleracea var. oleracea
TAAGCTTTCCTTTTTATGACATCACATTATATATATAAAATATTTTCATTTTAGGTTTTTTAAATATATTTTTATCATATAAGTTATTTGAAAAATATAAAAGGAACTTAAATAAGAAAAGAAAGATTAAATTAAATTTTATTCATTAAATATATCTTTTTATGTTATTTAAATGATTTTCTAATAATTGAAAAAAGATTGATTTAAATAAAATGCTTAATAATTTTAAAATATGTATTATGTT
>NW_013644379.1:0-244 GCF_000695525.1 Brassica oleracea var. oleracea
TTAACCATTATCTAAATATCCCAATATAAATATATTTGTATGAAGGGGTTAATTATTCAAAGCTCAACTCTAAATTCTAAACGATCAATCCTAAACCATTTTTTTTAAATACGAAGTCTAAACCCTAAGCCATCAATCCAAAACCCTATTTTTTTTTGAAACATGAACCCTAAACCCTGAAACATCAATTCGAAACTCTATACCCCGAAACATCAACTCTAAACCCTAAACTTCAACTCTAAAC
>NW_013644380.1:0-244 GCF_000695525.1 Brassica oleracea var. oleracea
GAGAAGAGAAAATTCTCGACGAAGACGATGAAACCAAATCAAACGTGTGGCTATGTTTTGATTAGAGAAACCAGTTAAGAAACTCGGGATGATGAAATAAGCCTTCATTGTTTGAGAGTTTTGAAAAATAAGGATTTGATGGATAATGGTTCGTTTTTGTCTAAGAAAATTTAAAAGTTTTATTTAATGCAAATAAAAAATGTCACACTAAGTATTCAAACTCTTGTAAGGTATCACAACAAAA
>NW_013644381.1:0-244 GCF_000695525.1 Brassica oleracea var. oleracea
ACAATTTTATAGAGGTAGAAAATGAAATCACTGATAGAGAATCAACAGTAAACAAATCAAGAGAAAAAACCCTAATCCCTCTTCGTCATTTTACAATTGATGTTTCCTATCTGGTTTTGGTGATTCATGTCAGCCGTAAAACTTAATTTCTTTTGTGCATATGAAATATTGAAAATAATTAAAATGAGTTGAAATATGTTAACTCTTCAACAACAATGATACATTTAAGAGACCAACATTTGTA
>NW_013644382.1:0-244 GCF_000695525.1 Brassica oleracea var. oleracea
ATGTATCACGATCAGGCATAGATCGATCGATCCTAAGGAAGAAGAGCAGTCGGATCCGATAATAGATCGGTCGATCCTGGATACGTAGAACGGTCGATCTCATAAATAGATCGGTCGATCCGGGTTATGCAGAGCGGTCGATCTAATAAATAGATCGGTCGATCCGACTTGTATGGATCGATCGATCCAGGTAAGTATTGCCCGGTTTGATTTCACTCAATTTAAACCGGAAAACACCCACAAA
>NW_013644383.1:0-244 GCF_000695525.1 Brassica oleracea var. oleracea
GTTGAGAACACCTATGTTCTAGCCGATTGCAAGGTTCAAGAACACCAAATCTCTTTAGATTAATAATCAAAATAATAAACGTACCCTCACAAGCTAAGGGATCGTTTCTATATATAACTAAATAAAAACCATATTCCTTATAAGAAAAGGAATTATAACTAATTTAAGATAATTATGAAAAAGGATAACACCAAAAGAAAAGGAAAACCAAAACTCATGAACAATAAGATCCACGCTGCATCAG
>NW_013644384.1:0-244 GCF_000695525.1 Brassica oleracea var. oleracea
AGTAATAAGAGTATAAAATCTCATGCACCCCGATGGAAAATCCATGGTGTTCTCCAAGTACTTGGATAGCCATTAAAGTCTTCCAAGTTAGAAGAGTAAGTTGAGAAGCACAGAAACCGAAGAAAGATGATACTTCGTCTATAAGAGAAGGAATAACACCCTAGAAGCTTGCTTCCAGGTACGCTTCATAGACAGTTACCTCACCCGCTCCGCCATCCGGAGCGCGTTCGAACTCGGTCGGACT
>NW_013644385.1:0-244 GCF_000695525.1 Brassica oleracea var. oleracea
TATCCATTACCGAATTTCTTAATAATAAAGTTAGTATCATAAGTTTGCTTTATCCATTTCTTACTAATATGACCATTAAGAAAATCGCGACAACATGTAATATCTTCAGGTTTAATGTTCAAAGAGACACCATTAAACTCTCTAACAAGAATCCTATCTGGATTGTTCATGTGATGTGAAGGTAGATTCAATGCATCTATCCTTACAGGATCATTTATTTCAAGGGGCACAATTGTTGATTCGG
>NW_013644386.1:0-244 GCF_000695525.1 Brassica oleracea var. oleracea
AGATTTATTCACGATTACCTTGATAGATATTTTTCGGTCACACTGACGTCGGAATCAAAGAAGAGTCGTGGGGAATCTGTGAAGCTAAGGGTTACAACACCTGAAAGTATAGATGGAATGGTATTAGTAATGATACACATCCGTAGAGAAGTCTTTAAATGTGTAACTTTTCAAGTCTATGAATAACTACAATTACTATATGAAACATAAAAATGGAAAGAGACGTACCTCCAAGTATTTTTTT
>NW_013644387.1:0-244 GCF_000695525.1 Brassica oleracea var. oleracea
GTCATCACGGGTGCTCCTGAGATCAATTTCCAGTCATAACTAGACTGCTCGACAATTTCCAAGTGATTACGAACACAAACCTAGAACTCCCAGGTATATTATCATATTGCATCTGGGTTTATATTGTGTTTCGATATAATAATTGATATTTAAACTCGCAGATGTGGTTGGACAAATCCGTTTTGTCCAGGGCTCTGACCTTACCAAAGAAACAACTCGAGTCCTTATTCGTCTCCTCATTGAT
>NW_013644388.1:0-244 GCF_000695525.1 Brassica oleracea var. oleracea
GTTCCATCCCGAACTCTTTGTCAATAGGTAAGAGGAACCAACTCTTATAACTTCCTGCCACCTGCCAAATGCTTGAATATACTAATGACTGGAAAAAGAGGTGAGCACCTCACCAGCACATTTGAAGATAACTTTAGCAATAAACTGCAGAGAGTCTACCTCAGTTTTGAGAGCTAAAAGATGGTGACTATTTTAAATTTACTATCCTCTACGTGGCAGACTATCAGTAACTATTCTCCACATG
>NW_013644389.1:0-244 GCF_000695525.1 Brassica oleracea var. oleracea
CTCGCTTCGTCTTCTCCGCAAGCATCGTGATCATTCGGGTCGTTAGATGTTCTGGATATTGAATTTGTTGTTAGCGATGCGTACTGTTAACGAACGGATTCAGTGAACCATATTAAAGTTTTCATTAACAACACCGATCCACTCATCCCACAGCTTTTCATTCAATGCACCTCTTATCTCAATGTTTGTAGATCTCAATCTATGAATAAGCGAGTTTGGAGTTGTGAAGATCATCACTTTCTTC
>NW_013644390.1:0-244 GCF_000695525.1 Brassica oleracea var. oleracea
GAAGAAGATATTGGAACTCATGTGGGTGAGACTAACGTAAGTCTCGCAACATGTGATTCCAATATATTTCTTCTCTTTTTTTTTCTTCTAGTTTTTATAATTTCGTCATAATTTCCTCGTTGGCTTACGACTCGTTTACGACGATTTTGCCTTATGTGGAATTAGCGTGCCCCGCTTTCTTTATTTTTTTTAATTTTGTCGTAATTTCCTCGTGTCTTTACGACTTCTTTACGACGATTTTGGC
>NW_013644391.1:0-244 GCF_000695525.1 Brassica oleracea var. oleracea
ATCAGTACACTTTCTAATCCAGTACAAGTCTCGGTTCAGTCATGACCAATCCATCAACACTCGGCTCTATACCATAGCCGATACAGAACGCTGAGACTCGATCAGAGTCCTAACCGCCAGTATCACGTTCCAGCACTATACATCTGTTAACCGCCCCCCAGTTAACTCTTGCCGTCTGATCCGCATCATCAGTACATACGCCTTCCATCAGAAACCATCAAGCCGTCTACGGAAACAGCCGACC
>NW_013644392.1:0-244 GCF_000695525.1 Brassica oleracea var. oleracea
GGCTGCATCATGTTGGGAAATTAAAATTCCCCGAATACGCAGGAAACTGGGACCCAAAGGCCCACGTACGAGCCTTACGTCTAGCAATATCAAGAGCACACCTCACCGACGACGAAAAGGAGGCTGGTTACAGCCGCTTCTTCGCCGAGAACCTCATGGGGGCCGCCCTCGAATGGTTCGCCGGACTAGAAGAAAACTTGATTGACAATTTCACCCAGTTGGTATCTACGTTCCTCAAACAGTA
>NW_013644393.1:0-244 GCF_000695525.1 Brassica oleracea var. oleracea
GACTTGTACCTCACCTGGATGATTAACAAAATAGTGAGCTACATATTTTACCTCCCACTGTTCACTACTCTACTACCGTGTGCTTTTTTTTTGCTACAGTGTGCTTTTTCATATGTGAGTTGTATGCAAAGATATACAATGCTTACATTTACCGGATCAAGCCTGTGGCAATGCCAAACCCATTCACAGTCAATTGGAGGGACTAGTGGTTCTTCGCAGATTGAGGAAGACTCATAATGTTTAG
>NW_013644394.1:0-244 GCF_000695525.1 Brassica oleracea var. oleracea
TACACTAAACATCAATTATAATATTAGAATAAGTAAATATAAAATATTAGAAAAATAAATTATAAGTAAATATACCATATAAAAATATAAAAAATACATTAAACATTTATCTGAAATTATATAATAATGTAAATAATAAGTAAATACATAATGTAAGAAATATAAATATAACATTAAACATTTATCGTAATATTATGATTTGATATAAAACAAAACAGTTAGATAAATAAATATACAATATAAG
>NW_013644395.1:0-244 GCF_000695525.1 Brassica oleracea var. oleracea
TATAGCTTTCGTTTTCTTTATAGGATGTATCAACAAACCAATCATCTTATTGATTTCCTAAGCTTTATAAAAAAAACAAATCAATAAATACAAACTCAAAATCCAATATCTTCTATTAATCAAAACAAAATATCTTCAATGTCGTATCTTTAATGTACCTATTAAATAAAGAAACTATAACCATAATTACACTAATCATAAGAATAGATTTGATTCCAACCAATTGATCTATTACTTCAGTAAT
>NW_013644396.1:0-244 GCF_000695525.1 Brassica oleracea var. oleracea
CTGTCCCGTGGGCTCCTGCGGGTACCTCATGTTAGGCTACTGTCCCGTAGGTTCACACATCCTAGTCTAGACGCACACCCGTTCTCGGTGTTCCAAACAGAACAACAAACAAGTTTATTGACAAGTTCACATTCTCATTCTCATTCTCATTCACTTTCTCATTCTCGTTCTCATTCACTTACACTTAAACTCACACGCATTCACTGGACGCCACCCATTATCGGTGTCTCACACAATACACTTC
>NW_013644397.1:0-244 GCF_000695525.1 Brassica oleracea var. oleracea
CGGTTTCTCGACTGTTCGATATCCTCTCAAGAGTAATATCTTCGGAGATGCATGGAGTTCCATTCTCTGGGAACTGGTTTGCCGGTCGACGCCTGTAGTCGGTACACACCCGGTTTGATGACTTGGGGCGATTTTGTATGGTCCTTCCCAGTTAGTCCCAACCTTGCATGCGTTCAGCTCCTTAGTGTTTTCGAACACTTTGCGGAGTACTATGTCACCCAACTCGAGAGGTCGAGACCTGACC
>NW_013644398.1:0-244 GCF_000695525.1 Brassica oleracea var. oleracea
TTTCTTTATTAGTTTACATATGGACTGAATTTGATCGTTCTTATAGACCTTCTTTACTAGTATTACATAATATATGCAGCTACTTTGTTTCAGTCCATGAACAGCTTAGGAACAATGATGTCCTTTATCCAGTGATCCATATGCTGCTTACTACATCTTTATATGTCAATCTAATTTCTTTCTTATGACCAGACCCCTGTCAATTTCGAAATTGTGTAGCAGCATCCACCACATAGGAGTTTAT
>NW_013644399.1:0-244 GCF_000695525.1 Brassica oleracea var. oleracea
GTTCTTCAATATGAGAGGTAAATAAATTAGCTTACAAATTTTTTTTTAACAAGTTGAAATTTGAATTTTAATTAATTATATTATTGTCAACATATGTACAGGATTTTCATGTCAGAAAAGCAGTTCGAATATAGATACGCCACAGAGGAGGAACTTGAAGAACTAAAGCAGAGAGAATTTTCTGGATGGATGCTTATTTATGTGAGTGCTTTACACAAATTAAAATATTATTTATCACATATTT
>NW_013644400.1:0-244 GCF_000695525.1 Brassica oleracea var. oleracea
CCGACGGAATACCGACGAACCTGTGTCCGTCGGAATCCTCGGATATATAAAAAACCTTTCTTATTCCTTCTTCGTTATCTCTGCGGCCTCTCTCTCACAAAACGAAAACACTTCGGCGATTTCTCCCCCTCTCCGGCGATTCCGGCCTTTCTCCATCTCTCTTCACCGGCAAATCCTCTCCTCACCCTCATATCTCATCCCCAAACCCCAAATCATGTAAGAATCATCCCAAACCTTCTTTTTT
>NW_013644401.1:0-244 GCF_000695525.1 Brassica oleracea var. oleracea
TCTATTTCTTGTACTTTTTATTTACTTAATATCTCTATTTTACATTTAAAGATAGATGTTTAAATTTTAATGTACATTTTCAATTTTCTTTAAATTGTATATTTCCATTTGTTATACTTTCTATTTAAATAATATCTATATTTTAAATTTTAAGATATATTTTTAAATTTTAATACAATTTTCCATTTTTAAATTTAGTATTTACTTATATTATATATTTACTTATTATTTATTTTTCTTTATA
>NW_013644402.1:0-244 GCF_000695525.1 Brassica oleracea var. oleracea
ATCAGAACGAAGCTTTTGAAGTGATTTTAAGAAAAAAACCAAAAAATGAATTTGAAGCTAAAACTCGAGATGGATGAAGAGATAAACCGAGATCGAAGGTTGAAATGTACCCCCTCCATTACGAACTGATGGAAAAGCTTATGTAACCTGCAATAGACCAATCCAATCATCACCAAGACAATCCAGTTATGAAACGACTCCAATAAGCTTTCTCCAAGAGGCAAGTAACATCAAAACAAGAAGA
>NW_013644403.1:0-244 GCF_000695525.1 Brassica oleracea var. oleracea
GGTGCTTTCTCATCAAAGGTAGGACCAAGTTCGTCTTCCTCATCAAATATGGGACCTACGCCATCATCCAAGGGTATCCTAGTATCAAGAAGCGGTCCTTGATGTGGGTAGTCGAATGGCTTTTCCTCAAAATCCTGTGAAAATAGAACAAGACTACTCGGATGCTCCAGTTGCAAAAAGGTTAGTTCTGCAATAGCCTGTTCTTTATCAAACATAAAATCAGGTTCTGGAAAAGGAAGATCAC
>NW_013644404.1:0-244 GCF_000695525.1 Brassica oleracea var. oleracea
TCACCGATCTAGCAAGAGATCTTGGATCACCCTCCAGATTGGACACATAAGTAACAGAGACCGAGGTAGGTGTTGAGGTTGTTCTTGTGACGCCCCCTCAATCTAAAAACAAACACACCCGGGTGACTGAAGATAATGATGATGATGCTATTGTTGACATTCCTATTCCCTAGCCGGCCGCATTTCAGGGTGAAGATGTATTGACGAAAGCCGGAGATAATGTGAGTGGTACTCCTATAGACGT
>NW_013644405.1:0-244 GCF_000695525.1 Brassica oleracea var. oleracea
TTGTATACAAATACAGCTTCGTACATCACGATTCATCATGGTTTGATCACCTGATTTGAAAGTGGGATAACTTCTTCATCCTAATGACGAGGAAGTTGTCTTATTCCCAAACAGGAAAACTGGGATCACCTGATTTGAAAGTAGGATAATTCTTCATCCTAACTCCTATGAGATTTATTCGACTTCCAGGTGATTCCCCACTAATTTATGTATCCAAATACAGCTTCTTACATCGCGATTCATC
>NW_013644406.1:0-244 GCF_000695525.1 Brassica oleracea var. oleracea
AATCTCATAGGAGTTAGGATGAAGAAGCTACCCCACTTTCAAATCAGTTGATTCTAGTTTTCAAGTTTGGGAATATGACAATGTCTTCGTCATTCTAATCAAACCAGGATGAACCGTGATGTAAGAAATTGAATTTGGACACATATAGTGGAGAATAACTAGGAAGTTGAATTAATATCGTAGTAGTTAGGATAAATAAGCTATCCCACTTCCAAATCAGGTGATCCAAGTTTTCAAGTTTGGG
>NW_013644407.1:0-244 GCF_000695525.1 Brassica oleracea var. oleracea
AGGTTGATGAAGAAATTCTAGAAAAGATTGTTGAAGCTAAGGGTAAAAGAAAGGTTGGAGAAGAGAAGAGGACAGTGAAACATGGTGAAACTACTACTCCAACAAAGGAATCCTCTTTTGTTCCTCCTCCCTATGAGCCAAAGCTACAATTCCCTGGGAGATTCAAAAGACAGCTATTGCAGAAGTACAAGGCACTCTTTGAGAAACAAATGAGTGAAGTTCAAGTCACAATGCCCATCATTGA
>NW_013644408.1:0-244 GCF_000695525.1 Brassica oleracea var. oleracea
CTCAAGACATTAGATTTTATCATGAATCTATCAACCTAGCATACGGAATCTCAACTCTCAAAGACATCCAAATCAGATCAATACAACCTATCATACGGATTATTTAGGGTTTCTATTTAAAACGGATACAGATTACAAAACTATCAATCCTAGCAGATGGTATTAAACCTCAAGAAACATGCAATCAGATCATTCGAATTTTAAACAAGTAAACTTCAATCAATCTATCAACCTATCGGATTAT
>NW_013644409.1:0-244 GCF_000695525.1 Brassica oleracea var. oleracea
ACCTGTAAATTAAAAAAAAATATTTAATAAATATAGAAATATATAAAAAAAAACAAATTTTAAAAAATCCCAAATAATAGTTTTTAATCACAAAAAAAGTTTTATAGATATTAAAAATGTTTAATAAATATATAAAAATAGTCCTAATAAACAAAAAATAATTTTAATAAATAAAAAATAGTTTTAATAATATTAAAAATTAAAAATGTTTAATAAATATAGAAATTTATATTATATATATATA
>NW_013644410.1:0-244 GCF_000695525.1 Brassica oleracea var. oleracea
TTTCGTCCTTTTCAACAGTGGGTAGCCCCAACTAGGCTTCTACCCCACATTCTTGTAGATTGGCCACATCTCCTATGGGTGCTTCCATATTCTTGTGGATTGGTCACATCTCCTATGGATACCTAGCGTGGACTACTACCCCACATACTTTCCTTAGACCCTCTATATGGTTTCCCACCCATGCTTAACCTTAACAACATTCTCTCATACTTTTACTTATCCTTTCACTTCCTTATCATTTTCA
>NW_013644411.1:0-244 GCF_000695525.1 Brassica oleracea var. oleracea
AAGGATGTGAAGAGATACTACTGGGATGAGCCTTACCTCTACATTCTTTGCAAAGACCAACTTTATAGGAGAGTGGTTGCTAATGAAGAGATTGATGGGATCCTTACACAGTGTCATGGATCATCTTATGGAGGCCACTTTGCTACCTTCAAGACTGTTGCTAAGGTGTTACAAGCTGGATTTTGGTGGCCACACACGTTCAAGGACACACAAGACTTTGTTTCAAGGTGTGATTCATGCCAAA
>NW_013644412.1:0-244 GCF_000695525.1 Brassica oleracea var. oleracea
TGCCGGATTTATGTGCAAGACCAGAGCTGCATGTGACAAGAGAAGGACAAATAATTTAATTGATTTACTTGAGAAAGTATATAAAATCCCAATTTCGGAGATTTGAACTAATGATACGGAAAACATATACCATTAACATTGGAAACACTTAATATCAAAACTAAACTTACAAAATACGTTAATAATAATCCGATACAAAAAAAAGATAGATATAGTTATTGCAACGGTTTTGCAATGGTGTGAA
>NW_013644413.1:0-243 GCF_000695525.1 Brassica oleracea var. oleracea
CCATAAACCATAATCCCAGGTCTGTTAAGCCTTCCCATGGCCATAATAGTTCCAGGCATCTAAGAAACAAAACAAAAGGAATCAAATCAATCACATAACCATAAAGATGAAACCAAGAAAACAAAAGCTTACATTTTTATCACAACCAGGAATAGAGATGTTGCCATCATACCACTGAGCGCTCATAACAGTCTCAATACTATCAGCAATCAAATCTCTAGACTGCAAACTGAAACACATCCC
>NW_013644414.1:0-243 GCF_000695525.1 Brassica oleracea var. oleracea
TTTGTAGCACGTAATAGCAGGTGCTGCATCCCGACTTTTAAACCCTGTTGGTACAAATTCACAATAACACAGTGAGATAAAAAGAAAAAAAATGAAAGACAATATACTACTATTTTGAAATTAAATTAAAAAATCAAACCTGAAACCAAGTGTAGAAGTGCAAGTCAGTGACATTGAGGCGGCTCGGTTCATTCAAGTGAATGTTAAAGCTTTGACTTTGATCTACATAGCCTCCACGACCAG
>NW_013644415.1:0-243 GCF_000695525.1 Brassica oleracea var. oleracea
AGATATTAACTCCATGATAGCCTCTTTAGTAACTTTTCTTCTCTCGATATCAAATTCCGTCTTCGTAATGGGCTGACACGAAGGATCCCTCTCCACTGTTGCCAAACCTTTTAATTATGGATCAAAAAGGGCCTAATGAACGCTTCAATTAGAAATACACATTGTATAGTCAGAGCTGGAATTTTCGAAAAAAAACTTATATGATAAACTTGCAAAGTAATCAGCACAATTTTACCTGTAGAA
>NW_013644416.1:0-243 GCF_000695525.1 Brassica oleracea var. oleracea
TTTAGTCCGCTGACGCCAGTCGCAGCGATCTCGAAACGAACAGGGCTATAGTAGATTAAACTGACTCATGCCTGGGCTTTGCTTTGTTAATAGATTGCTACTCTTAAAGCAGCACTCGCTAGAAAAGAAGCAGGTTCACAACAGAACAATATATTAACGACTCCTGGTGGCTCTGAGAAACACAAAGCCAGAACTAGTGAAGTAGAGGTGATTCAACGCTCTTCTCAAACTCAGTCTTCTGAT
>NW_013644417.1:0-243 GCF_000695525.1 Brassica oleracea var. oleracea
TTGTGTCAGGTTCAGACCATGAATGGTATTAAGTATTAACCTTTACCTTTTACATCTTTTGGATCTCCCATTGTTTGAAAAGAAACTAGTTATATAACACCATAAGGATTATAAGAACCAAGATAACTAATCTATAGTCTTTTTAAAACCATTTCTATAATAATGGATTAACAAGTTTTATATTGATCGTCAAAAGACTCAACCCCATAAAAGGAACAATATTCAAAGACAAACGTCATCCAA
>NW_013644418.1:0-243 GCF_000695525.1 Brassica oleracea var. oleracea
CTCACCAAAGCTCGGTCGCTACGTAGTGACCGAGCACGTACACGGCTTAGTCGCTATGTAGCGACCGATCTCTCACCAAAGCTCGGTCGCTACGCAGCGACCGAGCACGTACACGGATTGGTCGCTACGTAGCGACCGAGCTATCCCCGAAGCATCGGTCGTTACGTAGCGAACGAGCACGTACATGGCTCGGTCACTATGTAGCGACCGAGCACGCACACGACTCGGTCGCTACGTAGCGAC
>NW_013644419.1:0-243 GCF_000695525.1 Brassica oleracea var. oleracea
CAATCGAGCTTTTCCAGCCTGAGATTCTCCGATTCAAGATCTTCGAGCCCGTTCTTCTCCTAGGGAAGCACCGCTTCGCAGGTGTGGACACGAGGATACGAGTCAACGGTGGTGGTCACACTTCCCAGGTCTACGCCATACGTCAGAGCTAGTATCGCCAAGGCGCTGGTTGTATGTTGATGAGCCTTCGAAGAAGGAGGTTAAAGATATTCTTATTCGTTATGATAGGACACTTCTTGTGGC
>NW_013644420.1:0-243 GCF_000695525.1 Brassica oleracea var. oleracea
ACTCAAACTCAGATGGCAATTCTACGGTTTGTTGAGTATTCGAAATCTAAGAAAATCAGGTGAATAAAACGGAATTCCTAAAGTCTTCTTCGAAGAGAAAAGATAGATGAAGTCCAAAGCAAACAACAAAAGACCTCTCCGGATCAAGTCAAAATACAGAAAAAAGAAGAGAGTTTACGTTCGAAGGGGACGACAAAGTCATTCCTCAGCATCTTTAGCCTGCTCCCGCGCAGCGTCTTCGTC
>NW_013644421.1:0-243 GCF_000695525.1 Brassica oleracea var. oleracea
CAATCCCGTTTCTCGTGTCCTGTTCTGCCGCAATGAGAACACAACATCCGAGATCTCAGAATGGTATTTTCTGGTTTGCTTGACGCATCGTTTGAAGTTGTTGAGGTGTTTTGTCGAGCCACAAAACCAACTGCTTCTTGCTGCTGATCACGAACTCGTGTTGCTGCAAGTCTCTGCTCTTCTAGGATAATCTTGTTGTAAATCTCACCAAGAGATGGAAGAGGATCAAGACCAATTATGTTT
>NW_013644422.1:0-243 GCF_000695525.1 Brassica oleracea var. oleracea
ATGCACCTATGACATTGTTCTATCGAGTTATCAATCTAATCCAACCTTTTACACACTCCTCAAAGTGGCCGAAAAGCGGGCGGGCGTGCAGTACATCATGGACGTGGACGACGATGTATTTGCTATAGACCCTAATAATCCGGTGTGGGCAGTCATTGGTCACGAGCAGGTGTACAATATGCAGCGCATGATAGCCGATAACACCTGGATTAGCACCACCACCGAAGACCTAGCCAATGAGTT
>NW_013644423.1:0-243 GCF_000695525.1 Brassica oleracea var. oleracea
AACTACCTTGTATCACGCAAACGGAAATGAACTCTTTTTGTGTCATTTCCCTTAGCTTGGACCATAGCTACTGGTCCAAGATCAGTAACCTGTCCCATGATATCTGTGTCAATAACAAATAAAGATTTACTTCATTATAATAGTTAACAACTATATATATACAAAAAGTAAAAATCGTTATGTACACATACCAATTAGAAAATGGGGTTTCAGCTTTCCATTACCAATCTCCTCGTAGTTAGC
>NW_013644424.1:0-243 GCF_000695525.1 Brassica oleracea var. oleracea
GCAAGCACATCCAACATTGCCTCACCGGCAGCACGAGGAGGAGTCCACAACCGGCGATGCCGTCGTTCGGGACGGGAGTTCGAAGATTGCTGCCTCCAACTCCTCCACCCCGGGACCGTGTACACCCTTTTAACCCACCACACATATAGAGCAGTGAGACAGGTCGGGCACATCTCCTCCGGAGAAACAACCGTCGAACGTAGAAAGAAGCCCGAGAGCCAAGCTAACACCTTTCCGCTGACC
>NW_013644425.1:0-243 GCF_000695525.1 Brassica oleracea var. oleracea
TTTTTTTTTCCATTTCGGAACCTCAATGCTTTTTCAGCAACAATGAAACCAAAAAGAAAAAAAAAACAGAGAATTGAAACAGAGTATAGATGGGGAAATCCCATAGAATTAAGCTTCCCAACCACGCAACTGGGTGGCTCGAGCGACTCGGTTAACTCCAAGGGTGAAAGCTCCCATACGGAGGTTGCAAGAATGAGTATGGCACATAGACTTGATGTTGTGAAAGGCTCGAGTCATGTACTT
>NW_013644426.1:0-243 GCF_000695525.1 Brassica oleracea var. oleracea
GGCCTTGAGTTCTGTAACATACAGTTCAACTCATTCTGTAAGGAAGAGGGGATAGTGAGGCACAGGACATGCACTTACACGCCTCAACAGAACAGGGTAGCGGAGATGCTCAACAGAACGATCATGAACAAAGTCCGTAGCATGCTCAGTGAAAATGGTTTTGAGGTGAGATTTTGGGCAGAGGCTGCTGCAACAACGGTTTATCTCATTAACCGGTCACCGTCATCTGCCATCAATTTTGAG
>NW_013644427.1:0-243 GCF_000695525.1 Brassica oleracea var. oleracea
ATGTCCATAGAGGTTTACAGCATTTGTTGTCTCCATTTTTCAAGAAACTAGTGATTTTATAGTGGTTATTCCATCGTTTTAGAGAGTATTATGAAGTTTTACTAAATTAATTGATAAAGAAATTATAACGATTTCCATATACAATGAAAAATAATAGGCTTCTGTATATAAAGTATTGACCAAAAACTCAATATTTTCGTAGGGGTTAATACAGATTTTGAGAAAATTTCAAAAAATATGACA
>NW_013644428.1:0-243 GCF_000695525.1 Brassica oleracea var. oleracea
TCACCCCTATATTTTCTTTCAAAAGGACAACATCTTCGGTGCGCAATATCTTTGCTGAGATATCACGAAAGAAAAGTGCAATCTCTGCAAATTTAAATACAATTATTAGTAAGTAAGAAATATTAAATAAAAAAAATATAGTTCAACAAATCTTATAATTAAGTAATAACCTGAAATTGCGGTATGAACATGTTTCGGAAGGAGTTCACGAAATGCAAATGGATAAAGACGTTGCATAATAAC
>NW_013644429.1:0-243 GCF_000695525.1 Brassica oleracea var. oleracea
TACTAGAATGTTCTCAATCATACTAAAGTGGATATTCTTAGATTAAATATCTCTCTCTATATATATATATATATGTATGATGTTTAAAGAAATTTTTATTGGTTTTACAAATTAAACTTTTCATATATATCAATATAAATTTATTTTATCAAAAACTGTGTAACCAATTATGTTTTTACTAATTTTATTTATAGAGAATTAATTTTAAATTATATTTTAGTGATATTTGTGGAAAATGTAGAA
>NW_013644430.1:0-243 GCF_000695525.1 Brassica oleracea var. oleracea
CCTGACACTAACATAGTTCGTTCCATGTGGTTGTATAAGTACAAATTTGATGCAGATGGCAATCCAGTTCGCCACAAAGCTCGCCTCGTGGCTAATGGGAAGTCTCAGGAACAAGGGCTTGACTATGACGAAACCTTCAGCCCTGTGGTCAAGCCCGTAACGATACGTACCGTTCTTCATCTGGCCCTTCAACGCAACTGGGAAGTACATCATCTTGACGTCAAGAATGCCTTCCTCCATGGC
>NW_013644431.1:0-243 GCF_000695525.1 Brassica oleracea var. oleracea
AATGCTTCACCTTTGGAACCGATCCGTTCATACTCTCCGTCATATGGATGGCGGAGTATTATTTCTGCTAGATCTCTGGTAAGCAAAAGACTAATTAAACGGGTGGGATCAGGTTCTTCTATTTCTGTATGGGATGACCCATGGCTCCCAACCACTAGCCCGAGACCAGCAAATTAAAATCAACACAATTTATATTCGGACCTTAAAGTGGAGTCTCTCATAGACTCTACCTCACACACTTGG
>NW_013644432.1:0-243 GCF_000695525.1 Brassica oleracea var. oleracea
ATTTTAAAGTACTTATTCAACAGCTCTATAGTTACGAAGTTGCTTTTTGTTTTTTCAGATAACGGTGCGTCCAAGGAGCAGACTGCCCCAAATGCAGAACCAAACGAAGAGAGTAAAAATGAGATCAAAGACTTCTTTAACTGCAGGTAAAAATGATAACCTAAGAGTTTATGGCTTCTAATTCGATTTTATATGTTGATAACCAAATATATGAATCAAATTTTTGTTACAGATATGTCTCAG
>NW_013644433.1:0-243 GCF_000695525.1 Brassica oleracea var. oleracea
CAACCGTAGGGTTCGTACCCCACCTCCTCGTTTTGCTAGACGCAAGGTAACCTCCAAACACGATTAAACATTCAGTTCTGATAATATCAGTAATTAGATCAAAATGTGTCTGTTTTGCTTTTTATTATGGTTAGAATTATTTGTATCGTTGAAGCTTCTATGTTAAACTTAGTAGTTTTGAAAATGATGGATTTTCAGGAGGATACTCCCAAGCCGGGACAACCTGGTCAGCCCCCTCGCCCT
>NW_013644434.1:0-243 GCF_000695525.1 Brassica oleracea var. oleracea
GTCCGAATACTTGATATTTATATTTATGTTTTTCTTCCAAAAGAGAGCCAAGCCACCGCTCAATCCTACCGGATCAACAGTAAAAACTCTATCATATCCTAACCAGACTTGCAAATCTACCAACATATTTCGAACATTTTTAGTTTCCATCAAAAACAATATCTCCGGAAAGTGGTGTTGACGCATTTCCCGGATTCGTTGAATTGTCAAGCCTTGAGGCCGCCCCAAGCCTTGACAATTCCA
>NW_013644435.1:0-243 GCF_000695525.1 Brassica oleracea var. oleracea
CTCTTTCTTACAAAAGCGTGATCAATACCTCTTCTCCGTTTTATTTAGCCACCTTTAATTAGCCGTAACGATGAGGAATCCAAATTTTAGTTGATCATATTACATTTACATCTAGATTAGAGATGTAGAACGCAAAAAGTAGGAATTCAGTTGAATCTTCCTTGCCATCACACAAGCAGCAGTGTCAAAAGGTTACGTATAATGATATGTTTCATATTTTCTATCTAACTTTTCCCACCTACT
>NW_013644436.1:0-243 GCF_000695525.1 Brassica oleracea var. oleracea
TTTTTTTTGGTAAAATGATTTATGCCTTTTGTTATTCTTTCTTTTATAGTTTCCAAAAATGTGGGATTTTGACTTTCCTTAAAGCTCCCCCTTATTATCTGCTCTCCTCTAAACAACATCCATGGATACCTCTCTTCCACAATTGCGTTCTCTCTCCGGTACACTTACGCAAATTCAAGCTCTTTTTGTGTGTGTGTGTGTGGTGTTTATATGTCTTCATGTAATGTTCACTTTGTTTTTTTT
>NW_013644437.1:0-243 GCF_000695525.1 Brassica oleracea var. oleracea
CGAGATGTGTAGTCGGGTGGTAGCGTATTATTTGAGTGGCTACCAGTCATTTTTCCTAAATTGCTTTAAAATATATAAATGTCATAATTGATTAGTATTGTTATTTCAGTTCCTAAATTGCAATGAATCCAAACATTTTTCCAACACAGTCACTTTACGCAGATATGGATCATCTATATCGGAGGGTCTATCCGCAAATGAAAGATCATCAATTTGCATGGATTTTATGGTATATTTAAAAGG
>NW_013644438.1:0-243 GCF_000695525.1 Brassica oleracea var. oleracea
GATCCGCAAAGACTGGTCTCTATCATTGATCATCGTACGTTCTTTCACCACTCCTTTCAGTACATCGAGTATTTGCTTCGGTTAGGTCATAAACAACTTGATCAACTCAAAAGTCCTGATATGGTTTCCATCTCCTCTGTGAAGATCAACTAGTCTCGGTCTTTATTACATCCCAGGTCATAAACAACTTGATCAACTCAAAAGTCCTGAACCGGCAAATTCACTTACTGTGCACTTTTACCT
>NW_013644439.1:0-243 GCF_000695525.1 Brassica oleracea var. oleracea
CCGACGATGAGATAGACTTAAGAGTTTCACCATCCTCAGTATAGCGAAAAACCATCCCTTTCCCTTGGCTGATATCAGTAGTGATGATGGGGCGTTGATGCTCTCTTTGGTCCTTAGTATCTTTAATACTTTGTTTAACTCTTTCAATTCTGGCCAGGCGCTCTGTAGGGTCAGCATGAGAGATGTACAACATGGCACTTTGCTGATCCTCTTTAGACAGCTCCGGGAATAGAGATGGAAAGC
>NW_013644440.1:0-243 GCF_000695525.1 Brassica oleracea var. oleracea
GTCTTCCTCTATCAAAATCTTCTCTGCTGAGTCCCTTTTTTTTCATCACACAAACTTCTTCCAAGTGACCCCACTTGTCACAGATCTTACATCTTGATGGTAGCCAGGGAAAGTGAAACTCCACAGTAAACTCTTTACCATTCTTTGTAAAGTTGATCTCTTTTGGTAGAGCTTTTCAGATATCCACCTTTGCGAACACCTTTGCTTCTTCAAAATTGGTGCAAGCGATAGTCTCAGGGTGCA
>NW_013644441.1:0-243 GCF_000695525.1 Brassica oleracea var. oleracea
TGGTTTTACATTTTAATTTTCGAAGATAATTAAATATGATTAATATAGAAACTATCTTTTCATACATAAGAAAAATAGAAGTCATCCATATATAAATTAAGTATAAAAATTATCAAGCTAACTCCACATATTTCTTAATATCTAGCTCTATAAAACCACACGAGGCATTGGCGGATGCTGCATATCTCAACTTCCTCCAGAACTATCAAGATACAGAATACCTAAAAGAAAGGGCTGTCCTGA
>NW_013644442.1:0-243 GCF_000695525.1 Brassica oleracea var. oleracea
AGTTGTAGATGTTGGCTTGAGGGCTACTCTTATTTATTATCTCACCATTTGATATCCTTTCCTACAAAAATTGGCCGATGTCAGCTTACACTTCCAAGAGAAAAGTGTAGTTTGTTGACATATTAAACATCAGACATAACCAACATGAATTCCACCGGATCGGTTTGTTTTTGTCCGGATTCTTCTACTTTTATTAATTGTAGTCCATGCATAAGAGAGCTTTCGCTGATGACATAAAAAAAA
>NW_013644443.1:0-243 GCF_000695525.1 Brassica oleracea var. oleracea
GACATGAACGGAGAGTCAAGGAAGATGACAGATGTGTACTATATTCCCGCTTTAAAGAGCAATATAATCAGTTTAGGCCAAGCAACCGAAGCAGGTTGTGACGTTCATATGAGTGGCGAGCAGTTAACTATGCATGATCCAAAAGGAAAAATGCTTGTGACGGCAAGGAGATCTAGAAACCGCTTGTACAAAGTACGTATGGGTATAACGGAAGACTCAAAAGTGCACGTAACCATGGCAAGT
>NW_013644444.1:0-243 GCF_000695525.1 Brassica oleracea var. oleracea
GGATGCTCAATGTTCCTGTAGCTTCGTTGATGACTCGTCTCACCACAACTTGGTAGTGATAAGGCTCACCAGTCCTAGCCTTGGCCAAATCCTTGTATGCTATGTAGATGACCGCAGCTTTAGACTTGAGACTTGGTGGCTCCTTATCATGAAGAGATTCTATGGCCACTTGGACAATCTCCAACTCAAAGTTAGAGAGATCCCTCTGCAGCAACAAGATTTTATATTAACACCAAATAGATT
>NW_013644445.1:0-243 GCF_000695525.1 Brassica oleracea var. oleracea
GGAAACTCTGAAAGCCCTCCGCCTCCCGCGAAGGCTTCGGAGGACAATGGAGTCGAGCAAGTCGACCAGGATCCTAGCGATGTCTCCAACAATACTGATGAGGAAGTCGACAGGCATCCAAGGAGGACCAGAAGCCGATTCACTCGGCAAAGATCTCCGTTCGACAAACCAACGACAGAAGAGGAGGAAATCCTCCATTGGAACGAACAAGAAGAGCTGGCTGAAAAACAAACCGAGCTCACT
>NW_013644446.1:0-243 GCF_000695525.1 Brassica oleracea var. oleracea
ACTTGGGGATCGAATCCACAGAGAGCTAGAGAACCTAATAAATCTAACCAGATTAGTTAAGCTAGGTTGTTTAATGATTTAAATGTAAAATTGCAAGTTTGTGAGCAAGTGACTGGTCGATTGATTGATTGGGGTTTTGGACTTAACGGAAATGGATAGACTTAGCGTTTTTATTCAGGAAATCAGGATTATAATGCTACAGATGCCTAATAAGTTGTATGCATGATATTATAGAGCTCAACA
>NW_013644447.1:0-243 GCF_000695525.1 Brassica oleracea var. oleracea
CAACCAAATGAACTTTGCTTATGATTAATAATTTGTTTCATGATAACCCAATATATAAGATAAATATATTTGGATCATAACTTAGAGTTAACTATTCTTTATTTATTTCACATTTTTTCATCTTTCCATATGTATTTGTAGATAGTTAAAATGAGAAATTGTCAGTTCTATTAATTTTTAATTTATATATGATTTATTTCAAGGGGTGTAATATATGCACATTATATATATTGAATATATTGA
>NW_013644448.1:0-243 GCF_000695525.1 Brassica oleracea var. oleracea
ATCTCCAACCTAATTGAGCTTAATCTGCTTGTCTTGGGGCTTGGTATGCATTAGATCGGATTCCTCCTGCAAGTCTGGAAGGTAAAAATTGGTGTGTTTTTTATTCCATTTTCTCTCTCTCGCTTCGGCATCTATATAAATAAAATATTGAAATGATTTCATGCGGTTTAGAGGGGTACGAGTGTCTCCTCCGACCCCATTATTCTACTCTAATGGAATGATCAAACATCGTTGGAAGCGAGG
>NW_013644449.1:0-243 GCF_000695525.1 Brassica oleracea var. oleracea
AATAATTTTATAGATTATATGGTATAATTAAAATGCTTGTCATGATAAAATTTGATTAATTTGGGTCGTAATTCACAGAAAGTATTTAAACTGCTAAGTGAGGCAAAATTTAAGTAGTGGTATAAGTACTTTATCTGTGTTGCCACATCCTCTTGAATGTTTCTTTTTGAAGTTGAGAAAACTGATTTATCTTAGAATTTTTTACTCTTTAGGACAAATTATGACTTACAAATTGCACATAGA
>NW_013644450.1:0-243 GCF_000695525.1 Brassica oleracea var. oleracea
TTACTAAAATCATCATGGCCTTGCTTCCAAATTTGCTACTAAACTGAGAATAATAAAAGTCCAGTCAAATACCAAATAATAGTTAATCGCAATAACAATAATCCCAATTCATATCAGCTATGTTTTGGTTCTTGGTCTTTTGAGTTTCCACACATCAATCCAACCCAAGGCCTATAAATTTCTATTTCCTCCATATTCACATTAACGTTTTCTGCAGCTTTCTCTTCTGAGACCTTCATCTCA
>NW_013644451.1:0-243 GCF_000695525.1 Brassica oleracea var. oleracea
GACG
This sequence comes from Brassica oleracea var. oleracea, assembly GCF_000695525.1. NCBI lineage: Eukaryota > Viridiplantae > Streptophyta > Magnoliopsida > Brassicales > Brassicaceae > Brassica > Brassica oleracea. The sequence goes on from NW_013644451.1 coordinate 5, forward strand.
TCTAAATAAATGTGTCGGGAATGTCGCATCTTCGCTGAAGTAATCATTCCATAATCGGTTGTGTCCTAATTCCCGGTCTCGTTCTATGTAAGCGCGTTTCCTCTGCTTTTTGGGTTGGGATTCCACAATGTTGATGTAGGTTTCGTCAATGATATCGTCGATAATTTCGTCCAATCTTTCTTCCACTCCATCGGATGACGATGATGACATCTTCCGGTTTGAATAATTATTTTGTTAAT
>NW_013644452.1:0-243 GCF_000695525.1 Brassica oleracea var. oleracea
ACATCCGAGAGCCTCCGTTAATGATAGCAGCTCCGGTTTGAAGGTCGCGTAGTTGACATTGTGAAGAACCATCGATGTGTGAGATGACGTAATGTGATGAAGACGCAAAAGTGATAGAGTAGCTAGTAGACTTGGTGAGTTTACACTCTTGCACAATAGTTCCGGCGACGAGAGAAGTGGAAGTGCCGCAGATCCAACTCTGCGAAGAACCGTCGATGCTTGAGACGGCATAGTGTGATGGAG
>NW_013644453.1:0-243 GCF_000695525.1 Brassica oleracea var. oleracea
CAGAAGCCGAGCTCACCTAGAACGAACCAGCACCATCCCAAACGCCATAGCCATCGAAGAACGCTCAGCACTAACCACCACCATCGAGGCTCAAAAGACTAGAAACAAACTAAAACTAGATAGGAGAGTTAATGGAAGCCCTCTCACAGCACAGCGAGGAGCGCCGGCCGGGGGAGAAGACCTCAGATCTGAAGGAAGAAGAGGAGGCGGCGCTAGAGTCGGGAGAGAGTTTTAGGAGCAAGG
>NW_013644454.1:0-243 GCF_000695525.1 Brassica oleracea var. oleracea
CCAGGGCATGGGCAAGGGCTAAGGGAGTTGGTTTTCGATGGGGAAACTGCCAGGGAGCAGTTGGAGCCGTTGAGGACCGGTTGGGGGTAGTTAGAGGTGAAATGGTGCAAGGGGACAAGTGGCACCATTTCGGCCAATCCCTAGCAACCGATCGGCCAAGCAGTTATCTGACCCCTCTCTCTATACATATAAGTCTCTGGAGTCAGTTTTATACATGAATTTCCTTAGGGAAAACTCTGAGCA
>NW_013644455.1:0-243 GCF_000695525.1 Brassica oleracea var. oleracea
AACACTCAAAAACTCCAAGCTTGATATTTGAGTATGTTAACAGCATAGACTTTAAGGTTATGTATCCTACTTTGACTGACTATGACATCCGATACTACATCTATGAGCTGTTGAAGGTAGTTTTTGTGTAATCTCTTTACCATTCAGTGACTTACAACATATAAAGGTTAGTAATAACCTTGAAACTTTCTTGTGATATGATGCAGGCATTGGACTACTGCCACTCGCAAGGTATAATGCACA
>NW_013644456.1:0-243 GCF_000695525.1 Brassica oleracea var. oleracea
TCATCTTCAAAGACATTGACAGGACTATTCGCAACTCAATCCACGCTAGGAAGAGGAGACGGAAATTTAGGAATCTAATGAGTCATTGGCTTAGATTCTCTTAGCTTGTTGGAATAAATTTTATCCCAGCACTTAAGCTCTTTGTTGTTTTTTACCTTTTTTTGGCAACAAATTGCTTCTCCTACTTCTTTTTGTACAAGTACAAACTTGCCTCATTTTTAATGATAATTCACATACTTATCA
>NW_013644457.1:0-243 GCF_000695525.1 Brassica oleracea var. oleracea
TCAAGCTTTTAATTAAATTGTAACTTTTTCAATATTATTCATAATCTTAAAAAAAAATCTTTTACAAATCTTAATAAAATTTAAAATAAGTTATTTTTCATAGCAGTTGAATAAATTAATTTCCATAAAAAAGTATACATTATTTATCCATTTCATATATCATACTAACTCATAATTCTTAATTTCATCTTATTTTAATGGTCGTCAATAGAAATGTGGTCCAACTAAAATTACCTTTTCACA
>NW_013644458.1:0-243 GCF_000695525.1 Brassica oleracea var. oleracea
ATACAATATGCTTTAATACAGACTGATCTATTAAATGAATAGACAAGTAAAAATTGTAGGAGAAAACTTGACAGTTACAGTCTAGCAGGAGTTTTAAAGCATGCACAGGGATCGACTGAAGGTAAAAGGAAAATAGGTACATACTCATTTGTTACATCCGGGTTTAGTGAAAGATAGCTCGAGAGGCCAAACCGACAAAGAAGCTTATTAACATAAGAATCTGCGGGAGCCAACGCACCACAA
>NW_013644459.1:0-243 GCF_000695525.1 Brassica oleracea var. oleracea
AATGGGGCCCGATTTTGAAGAAAAAAATTAAGAAAAGGGGTCCAAAAATTTTAAAATCCATAATGTATATGTAAATTTTTTTTGAATTTTTTTTTTGCCCAAAAGCCAATAATTTACTTGAGCCGGCCCTGTCAGTGGTAACGCTATCCAAAGAGAGATCGTTAATAACAGGACAATCCGACATTAGCCTGCAGAGATCTATTTCCCCACGGAACCTCACACGTGTGAGGTGCATACTTTTCA
>NW_013644460.1:0-243 GCF_000695525.1 Brassica oleracea var. oleracea
AAATATCACTAAAATATGATTTTAAATTTATTAATCTAATTATAAATAAATATAATAAATACAATTAGTTACACATTGATAAAATTAAAATTATCTAAATTTGTGTAGACATTTTCTATTCTGAAACAATAAAACTTCTTCAAAATGACATCTATATTTGAAACGGAGAAATATTTAAGTTGCAATTATCATAATTTGCAGATATGATAAGATGGTTATGTTACCCTGATAAGATTGTCGAAT
>NW_013644461.1:0-243 GCF_000695525.1 Brassica oleracea var. oleracea
TTTCTTGGGTTGTAAAGGGTTGGGGCGGCGGATGATATCTCGATGATGGTTTATCGACGTTCTCCGCCGGTGGGTGATTCTGGTACATGTGATGTTTGTTCTGTGTGGGTGTGGCTCGGATGAGATCTCAAAATAGTTTGATTGAAGCTCTCCGAGAGTTAGTGCTCTGGCAATGATGGTGGATGCCGTGGAGTTGTGGTGGCTGTGATCGTGAGGTTTGGTCCCGGTGAGCCGGTGGTTTCC
>NW_013644462.1:0-243 GCF_000695525.1 Brassica oleracea var. oleracea
TTAAATATGCATGTAGGAGATGAGTAACTTTTGTATACTAATGTACATATCCATCGTGGGGTTTTGTAGCAGATTCAGTCATCTATATTGCAATTCTGTGAAGTAGATCAAAGTGTTGGGAGAAACATTGTGTAGCCAAAAGGGTTAGACTAATGTGTTTACAGTATACAAGTTAGAAACTTTGAGCTGCTCATGGTTTTTTGAAGACACAGACACACACACACCTTCCATTTGTGGCAGATG
>NW_013644463.1:0-243 GCF_000695525.1 Brassica oleracea var. oleracea
GGGTTCCTCCACCAACAAGGACTTTAGAGAAATCAAGGGGAGAATCTCACAACTGGAGAAGCAAAGCTTCAGAAAGAGCTCATGAACCCCAAGGATATAGCTCTCCGCCCTACACAATGAGAAGAAACATCGTGAGAGAGACTAATTTCCAAAGGAATAACTCGTTCCCTCAGAAAGGGCTTAGCGAATGGAGAAAGAAGCCAGCAACACTTACTTGCTCAGAAAGGGCCCATGTAGGTGTTC
>NW_013644464.1:0-243 GCF_000695525.1 Brassica oleracea var. oleracea
AAAAAAAAAAGAAGCTGCTACTCGATGCAAATGTTACGGCTCATAACACTTTGGCCCCCGTGTATTCTCGTTGTTCACAGTCCAATCGGCGAATCCAAATTACAGTGGTGACTCAGTCCTAGTGATTTGAATCCAAATTTCAAAATTTTCGTTTCAGCAAGAATGGAATCTGATGGACATGAATTCAGTAGCTGCTTTATTCGTCGCTACTGTCGTCATATTTGTTTTCCTCCTCTGCTTAGT
>NW_013644465.1:0-243 GCF_000695525.1 Brassica oleracea var. oleracea
GATGTAATGTGTGGTGATGCTACGTTCTGCATCCACACGTAATCCCAGACACTCCAACCTCTAACGCCAATTATTGCTATATTTTTGGTTTTATGTCCCAAGAAGTGAATAGGTTAAAGCAAAAATATCAATAATATCAAAAGAGAAGCATTCTGAAAAAATCTACTTATTCAAGGTTGTTTGGACCTATTAGTTCGACTAACACCACATAATTCAGCCTATTTTTAAGCCAAAGTAATATTC
>NW_013644466.1:0-243 GCF_000695525.1 Brassica oleracea var. oleracea
CAGAAATGTCAATGTAATTGTTGACTGATTTATCTGATCCCATCTTCACTTTAGTGTCTTTGTTGGATGCAATTTTTTTTTAGGCGCTTTTTACTCAGGCTGATGTTTCTAACAATGCTGGAGGGCGATACTTATGAAGATGGTTGTTTTTAAATGATGTGATAGTACGTGATGATGGAGTACACATGCAAGGCAAAAAAGGCTGTGTTCACCGGTGTTGTCATTTCAAGGCAAAAGTTATTC
>NW_013644467.1:0-243 GCF_000695525.1 Brassica oleracea var. oleracea
ATTTCACAGCTAAAGCTTGAGGGTCTTTCTTTGACATCAGACATGGTTTATATAACTCAGGTTTGTTGCTTGTTCTCTCATCTCTACATTATTAAATTGCTGTGTCTGTTCTCTGGTTTGTTCCTTGTTCTCTCTGTTTTTTTCTCTCATCCCTCCTAGTTACGTTTTTAAATTGCTGTATCTATTCTCTGGTTTGTTCCCTGTTCTCTCTGCTTTCGTCTCATCTCTCTTAGTTACATTAAT
>NW_013644468.1:0-243 GCF_000695525.1 Brassica oleracea var. oleracea
CTGAAGAACAGACCCACTCTTGTATTGTTGGTTTTAATGGATATATTGGAACTTGTTTGGGAATGGTTTTTGAACCTTTAGATATTAATGAACAAACTAAAGCTTTGAAGATTCTTCTAGTTGCAGAAGCAGTACCACACAAGAGTGGGTCTGTTCTTCAGCCACTTGCTTAGGAAAGGATTTGGATCTTAGTTTTACTCTTTTATAGGTTAGAGAGCTCTTTAGATGCTAATTTAGCTTTTT
>NW_013644469.1:0-243 GCF_000695525.1 Brassica oleracea var. oleracea
TTATAGTTTCACGGTTTATAGTTTATCATGGTTGGACAGATGATTTTATTTTGAGATATAGTTTGGTTGAACGATACATTGGTCGTAGTTATGAATATATTCATCTGACTTCTGGATATATTTATATAACATTTGTTACCTGCTAGAGTTCAATTTGTGGTACCAGAAGACCCCACCTCGGTTCTCAAAGCTTGGTGGCAGTCTTATTCAAAGTGGCCTTACCCTACTTTGATGTTTGACTAT
>NW_013644470.1:0-243 GCF_000695525.1 Brassica oleracea var. oleracea
TAAGAGCAATGGCAGATTTATTGTCTATCCGAATCACTGCCTTGCTCATATCCTTATCTGTTACTTCTTCCAGCAACTCCTGAAGCCATAACGCTTGCTTTGCAGTTTCCGTTGCAGCCATAAACTCAGCCTCGCATGAAGATAATGCGACCGTGTCCTGTTTTTGTGAGCACCAAGTAACATGGCATTCATTGAGGTAAAAAATGTGTCCCGTTGTGCTCCTTCCATCATCAGGATCTACAT
>NW_013644471.1:0-243 GCF_000695525.1 Brassica oleracea var. oleracea
GTACCTGTTGGGATTTCGCATTCTACCGCTCGGAAGCTGGTCACTATTGAGTTCCCGTGCTGCATGCTGCTCTCTGCAGAAAACCACTATCAGACTTAGGGGTGTTGGCTATGGATTCGGAAACCCAAGTGCCAGGCTTTGTTTGCTTTCCACGTCTGGAGAATCATGAATTTAGGTATTTATCCCTGCACGTGGAAGTACTTATGCAATATGCAAACTCCCTGAATTAACCCGGAGGTGTCA
>NW_013644472.1:0-243 GCF_000695525.1 Brassica oleracea var. oleracea
GATAGGGCTGGGTCGCATATGTGTTTTGTTTTGGAAAAAAAAAATCATTCAACCGAAGCCGAGGAAAAAAAAACAAAGCTCTCGACGAAAAGGCGATATCGTTGTGGTTCCTCGATCGTGTTCTTCCACGAAGATCCAAGGTAAATCGTTGTCTTCTGTGGTCGATTTAATGATTAAACTAGGTTTTATGATGTTATCGTCTCAATTTAGGGTTCGTTTTCCGTTTCAATCGATTTGGGGATA
>NW_013644473.1:0-243 GCF_000695525.1 Brassica oleracea var. oleracea
AACGGGCGTTCAATAATTTGGCCATCGACAACTATATAAACAAAAAATAATAACAATATCATTTAGAGCAAAAAAAATTTATCAAGGATATTATGATGTGATTAAAATAGTGAAAAATAGATGATAAACAAAACAAAAAAAAACTATTATAAACACATACATTCATGAAAAGGAAATAAAGAAATTAAGATGATGTAAAAGATAGCGAACTGTGATGACGACATATTATTCTTTGTGATATTT
>NW_013644474.1:0-243 GCF_000695525.1 Brassica oleracea var. oleracea
TAGTTTCATCCTACACTAATATATGATGATGTTGAAAGAGGTTTAGACTTTAGAGTCTTTGTTGTCTCCGTCTTTCAAGAAAATAGCGATTTTGTAGTAGTTATCCACTTTTTTAGATAGTATTATGAAATTTTACAAATTAATTGATGAAAAATTAGAACGATTCTAATATACCATAAAAGAGAGTTTAACATAAATTAATACAAATTTAGAATGTCTTTAGAAAATTTAGAACAACAATAA
>NW_013644475.1:0-243 GCF_000695525.1 Brassica oleracea var. oleracea
GTAGTCCTGATGACAATGTTGATACAATAATTAGAAGTCATCGATCTATCTTGTTAGACATTGAAATTATAGAAAAAGTCAGTGGAGCAATTGCAGATTGAGAAGAATTGATAGCATCATGAGTCAAATCTTGTAAAGAAAAAGTCTTAACGGTTTCAAATTTTGAGATCATGAAGTAGTAGGAGAAATATTATTGATTTTTATTTTATCTTGATTTATATGTAAAAATAATAGAAATCAATT
>NW_013644476.1:0-243 GCF_000695525.1 Brassica oleracea var. oleracea
ATAACTCAAGTCTTTCATCGTGATTTAGACTGTGGGGATTTTGTGATCGCAACTGAAATATACGAAAAGCCTGAAAATTTTAACCACAAAATAAAAAACTAAATCAATGAGAAATATCCTTAATCAAAAATACAATACATAACAGACATTACAAAAGAAAATATAAAACAAAACATAACGACTACAAACAAAGCACGAATCTTATTAAGCTAGTTATCCGATGTGGAATCACTTTCTTGTGTT
>NW_013644477.1:0-243 GCF_000695525.1 Brassica oleracea var. oleracea
CAATTGTTCTGTTATTGTGTTGATAACAAAAAGAAAGTACGAAAATATGAACTTCTTTTTTCGAATTCTTTTAAGAAACAATCAAACCATAGGACTAGAGATGTCAAACAAGTTTATCCATTCCGTTCCGTTCCGTACCGCGGTGGGTTAGTCGTTGAGCGGGTCTCATCCGGCCTGTCCCGCGCGGGCTACAGTCTTCAAAATGTCGGCCCAAACCCGTACCGCAGAATATATAGGCCTTCG
>NW_013644478.1:0-243 GCF_000695525.1 Brassica oleracea var. oleracea
GTTTAGATCTCCTGTTAGATGTTTGAACAGAAGGTTCAGTGACATCGATAGGAACTGCAGTGGGCAGATTCTCTACAGAAAATGAATGAGAAGAAGTCTCATCATCAGGAAGTGATGTTCCAGGAGTCTTAGGAATCTGATCAGGAAAAAAGCTTGAAAAATCAGAAGAGAGATCAGAACCTACTAATGGAAAGAACTCTTCATGAAAAACAACATGACGTGAGATGTGAATAGAGTTGTTTT
>NW_013644479.1:0-243 GCF_000695525.1 Brassica oleracea var. oleracea
GCCATTTTCGGTCGACAGAGCATCATGAGTATCGATCGATCGCCAGTTAACTGTCTCGATCGACGCTCACCATCAGTGATTAGGTATAACGTTTCACCTTGTTAAATATTGTCCTCATGTTTTATTTCCCTACCAATCTTAAAATGTATAACACGGGTGAAAGCGTTGTTAAAGTGTGGGGGAGGTTCTACTAAATATACTAAAGTGGATCAATCTGTCAACTATTCACACTTCCTGAGATTG
>NW_013644480.1:0-243 GCF_000695525.1 Brassica oleracea var. oleracea
AACAAGTATTCTAACATTTATCGAACGTGAAATCTGAAAACTACACAAACGTCTAAAGAAGGTAGAAATTACATTCCTTATTATTTTCATGGTTCTACGCATTGTAGAAGGTGTCTTCTACTAATAAAATCACCTGTTTTTGGCGAAAATAAAGGAAAGTCAGTTAACAAAATATTCTAAAAATATTCTAACTTCCTAAAATGGTTCTGCTCGATTTTCTTTGTCAATTTTTTTTAAAAAAAA
>NW_013644481.1:0-243 GCF_000695525.1 Brassica oleracea var. oleracea
ACTCAGTAGATGATGAGGTCAGTGCCATGATCCGAAATGGAACTTGGATTGAGAGTGAGCTCCCCAAAGGCAAGAACACAAGCATGTTACTATTCACTATCAAGTACTTGCCTAATGGGCAACCAAAAAGAAAAAAAACCAGACTTGTTGCAAGAGGCTGCACTCAAGTTTATGGTGAAGATTACCTTGACACCTTTGAACCAGTAGCTAAGCTTCACACGATACGGATTGTACTCTCATTGG
>NW_013644482.1:0-243 GCF_000695525.1 Brassica oleracea var. oleracea
GTTACGCGGCCAACAAAGAGGTTAAAGTGGGTCGGGTTGATCAGATATGTCTTTCTTTTTTATGCCCTTTTTTTTGTTAGGTTTTGCCCAACCCGACCAAATAAACTTTGAGGAGACTCGAAGTCGAGGTGCTTTAATGGAGGAAAGCAAGTTAGTTTCCACCATTGATCTATGCAATGGTTATAGTCCAAAAGCTATTTTTCTCCATTGTTTTAATTTAAGGACTTCTTTGTTTAGATCAAT
>NW_013644483.1:0-243 GCF_000695525.1 Brassica oleracea var. oleracea
TACAAAAGAAGAGAAGTGTTAGAAGCAAAATATATATTTTTGAAAGGAAACAGGAATGATTCAAGACAACTTACGATGAATTAGTGCCACCAACTTGTTCTCCTCTCCTCTGGAACTTTTACCCAGCTTTGCCACGGCCCCCAGTAGTTTCCCTGCCATGTTGCTTTGATGAACTCATGGACTTCAGGATCAACTTCGATCCTGCAAAGACAATGTATAGCATAACAAACATCAGATAAGAAC
>NW_013644484.1:0-243 GCF_000695525.1 Brassica oleracea var. oleracea
CCTCCCTTTAATCTACAGGTGTATGAACTTGCGGAGCAGGGATCTATCAAACCTAGTTCCACGAGCTGCAGACATCAGAGCTTTAGAAAGAGAGTGTGCTAGAAAGAGAAGAGAAGAAGAGCAACAGGCTCAATTGCAGAGATTGGACACTGATATGGGTGACATACCTTAAAATGATGCGGGCGTCAATGGAGCTAATAACGTTCCACAAAACCAACAGCGAGCAGCTCGACCCATTGGCAC
>NW_013644485.1:0-243 GCF_000695525.1 Brassica oleracea var. oleracea
AAGAAAATTATTGAAAAATAATACCTATTCATTTACAACATATTGAAGAAAAATTCTCAAAGATACTCATCTATCCACAAATACTCTTGTTATCCTAATTTCTATATCACAAAACCCAAATCTACAATATTTCTCTAATAAATGAAAACTTTCCAAAAATATCAGTTTTAAAGAAAATTATTAAAAAATACAACCAATTCATGAAAAACTCTGAAAGAATACTCAAATATCCACAAATATTCT
>NW_013644486.1:0-243 GCF_000695525.1 Brassica oleracea var. oleracea
TTCTTACTAGGCTACTATACCGTACCATAATGCCTTTTAGGCAATTTCTTTATCAATCATTTACATTATCAAGTAAGATCAGGCAAGATATAATAGTAATGAACTCAAATTAATTCTATTATTATATATAAAATCGTGAATGACAATTAAGTTTAAAGAAAAACACAAATCAAAGACTTAAAACACAATTAGCATATCGAGATCTTTCTTTAGTCAATAGACATGCCGGCCACACCATCAGTT
>NW_013644487.1:0-243 GCF_000695525.1 Brassica oleracea var. oleracea
GTCCTCGTAGATGATCATTGGCTCCTCTTTCTCTTGTCCCACGGACAAACCACTCTCTTTCAAGACATGGGCGGTCATGTTCCTCAACCAAACAAGCTCACGGCTTGCCTCATACATGGCTATGATCTCGGCGTGATTGGACGATGTGGCTACTAAAGATTGCTTTGTCGAACGCCAGCATATTGCGGCTCCACTGTGTGTAAACACATATCCTGTCTGAGATCTAGCCTGGTGTGGGTCAGA
>NW_013644488.1:0-243 GCF_000695525.1 Brassica oleracea var. oleracea
GCTTCTTCTAGAGCTTGGGGAATATAAGGCGGTTTTGATCTCTAGGTAAGTGCCCTTGGGCATCATCACATAGGCTTGGCCGTGACCTTCAATCAGGCTAGCCTCACCCGCAATTGTTTGTACCTTTGCACTTTGCTTTGTGAGATTCAGAAAGTACATTTTGTCTCTAATGATTGTATGACTTGTGCCACTATCCCAAGTATACTCATCTCATCATTCATTTCTATAAATAAAATTTTCTAA
>NW_013644489.1:0-113 GCF_000695525.1 Brassica oleracea var. oleracea
AAAAATGACCAAAATAGCACTTAATATTTTATCAAAAGAGATAAATACACACTTATACCCCAACCGTAAATTAATTTAGACATTAGGGTTTAGAGTTAAGGGGTGGGGTTTAA
>NW_013644489.1:149-243 GCF_000695525.1 Brassica oleracea var. oleracea
GTTTAGGATTTAGGGTTTAGAGTTTAGAGTTTAGGGTTTAGGGTTGGGGGTTTAGGGTTTAGAGTTGGGGAATGGGGTTTTGGGATAAGATTTC
>NW_013644490.1:0-243 GCF_000695525.1 Brassica oleracea var. oleracea
TGATGCATTTAAAAATGAGCCTAAATTGTCAATATATTGTTTAAAGCATGCATTGTCATTTTAGAGATTTTAAAACTGCTTGTTCTTGCCTTGATTGATTGGCTTGTTTCAAGGTTTATATATTGTTGTAGCATTGGTGATCAAACAGGATGGATAATCTTGGTTTGATCAAACAGGATGGATAATCTTGGTTCAGAACAGGATGGATAATCTTGGTTTGATCCCAATGGGATGCTCTGATCT
>NW_013644491.1:0-243 GCF_000695525.1 Brassica oleracea var. oleracea
CATAGGAGTTAGATGAATAAGCTATCCCACTTTCAAATAAAGTTATCTCAGTTTTCCTGTTTCGGAATGTGACAATTTCTTCGTCATTCTAATCAAACCAGGATGAATCGCGATGTAAGAAGCTTGATTTTGATACATAAAGTACTAGAGAATCAGCAGGAAGTGGAATAAATCTCATAGGAGTTAGGATGAATATGCTATCCCACTTTCAAATCAGGTGATCCAAATTTTCCTGTTTGGGAA
>NW_013644492.1:0-243 GCF_000695525.1 Brassica oleracea var. oleracea
ATCTTTGGACGTCTATTTCACATTCTTTAGTCCGAGGATCTTGCCACAAGACATTGATGGTTGATTCCATCCTATTTCTTTTACCATTCTTTTACCAGCTTTATTATTATTTTTTTCTCCTGGTCTTAAAATAATCCGTGTACCTGGGAGAATCATATCCAACATATATCTCCATCCTCCTTTTAAGATCCTATCATAGTTCTTTGTGGTGGAGCAATTAGTACATAGACAGCACATCCAAAT
>NW_013644493.1:0-243 GCF_000695525.1 Brassica oleracea var. oleracea
GCAATGGATATCATAGGACCTCTTCCATGCTCCCGCCAGCGGTGTTTCATTCTCGTCCTCACTGATTACTACACCAAATGGATCGAAGCTGAAGCCTACGCTCAAGTCACCGACAAAGAAGTTCGCGGGTTCGTCTGGAAAAACATCATCTTCCGCCACGGTCTACCGTACGAAATCGTTACCGATAATGGATCATAGTTCATGTCGGGCAACTTCAAGGAGTTTTGCAGCAGATGGAACATT
>NW_013644494.1:0-243 GCF_000695525.1 Brassica oleracea var. oleracea
TTTATTTTTTATTTTAATAAATAAAATATTACTTAATATTAGCATAATTTTTTTTTTATATATATATATATTTTATCCTTTTCTTATATCTAACAAACAGATAGTTACTATTATTTAAATTTCATCAAAATATTTATTATGATTTAGACCTAAATATACTTATAAAACTATTAGATATGCATTTAAAAAAATTAACTAAGAGTATTTTAAATACAAATATGCATAAAATAAGTATATAATAAT
>NW_013644495.1:0-243 GCF_000695525.1 Brassica oleracea var. oleracea
GCAATTTACTTTTGAGAGGTGTCTATGCGATTTGGGAGCAAGTGTGACCCTTATGCCTCTCTCCATTGCTAAAAGGTTTGGCTTTACACAATACAAGAAGTGTAGACTCTCTCTTGTGCTAGCTGATCGCTCAGTGAAGATTCCCATTGGTATCCTAGAAGATCTCCCTGTCATGGTTGGAAATTGTGAGATCCCCACAGATTTTGTGGTGTTAGAGATGGATGAAGAACCAACAGATCCTTT
>NW_013644496.1:0-243 GCF_000695525.1 Brassica oleracea var. oleracea
GTGGTGTTGATGCAGGGTCTTAAGAAAGCTGATCAGCAGATCATACTCGATGATTTCAACAAGTATGGCCCAGGGTTGACATAACCCTCTGTTTCAGGGGCAATGCCACAAGTGGTTCCAATTTACCTGCACTGCTGCTGGTAATCACTAATCCGGGTATAGCAGATGGGTTTATAGCAAGCAAAGATGTGTTAATGAGGGAGCAGCTCTTGGCAGAGGAGCTGCAACCTCTGGCTTTAATAA
>NW_013644497.1:0-243 GCF_000695525.1 Brassica oleracea var. oleracea
TAGGAGTTGCATGATCAAGGGAAATAGGACGAAGATAGCACAAGCACGACTCTGGGTTAGCGAAGAGAAAGAGCAACACAGGAAGGAATGTTTCCCAAGAATCAATACTTGTAGATCCAAGGCTCTCAGACTCACCTTGAATCTCTGAGACACACAACAACTCCGAAGATGATTCTCCAAGAAGCCTCCTTTTGCCAACTCAAAAGACTGACTCATGAGCACGGTTCACCAAATCCAAACACG
>NW_013644498.1:0-243 GCF_000695525.1 Brassica oleracea var. oleracea
GTGCTTATGGACCAGTTGAAGGACAAAGATGACCGCATAGCTGCGTTAGAGCAAAAGATGGCGGATCAAGAGGCGGGATGGGAGGCAAAGAGGAAGCAGAACGAGCAAATGATGGAGATGATGAAGATGATGTACCCGAACGAGCAGTGCCTGTAGTTTCTTTCTTTTTTTTTTTCAAAAACTCTGAATGTTTTAATTTGGTATGTACAACTTTGAATATTATCTAATATGTTTTCTATTTCA
>NW_013644499.1:0-243 GCF_000695525.1 Brassica oleracea var. oleracea
GGTGCGTTTTTTAATCCAAATGGCATTACGTTCCATTCGTAATGTCCAAATGATACTGTAAATGCAGTTTTGTATTTATCATTTTCGGATATTTGTATTTGCCAAAATCCGCTTTTCATGTCAAATTTTGAGAATATTTTTGCATCATATAATCGATTTAATATATCTCTTTTATTTGGTATTGGGTATCTAATCAATTGTAAAACATCATTTAATGGTTTATAATTGATTACCAATCGTGGT
>NW_013644500.1:0-243 GCF_000695525.1 Brassica oleracea var. oleracea
ACAAGAGAAGGTGAACTTTGTTGGTGAGCAGAAACAAGAAGGGGTTGCTGTGTTAAATGAAGTTGATGGTCTAGAAGGTCAAGAAGAGTTGTGCTTTGTGAATACTAATCGAACATGGTACAAGAAGTAACCTAACTTTCAGTACAACAACTACCAACAAAAGCCCTTCTACAACAACAACCAACAAAGTAGTTATCAAGCTAGACAAAACTACTCTCAAGGCTTCCCCTCCAAAGGAAATCA
>NW_013644501.1:0-243 GCF_000695525.1 Brassica oleracea var. oleracea
TTTTTTTTAAGAAACCGGTTACCAAAACTATCAAATAGTAGTCGGTCTTTAAGGATTTCTTACACTGTTCGCGGAACCTACTGATACGTGGCGGCCCGCGATTAGTTCGTTTTAAATTTTTTTTTTTCTAAATTCGAAAAAGTTAAAAAAAAAAAAAAAAATTAGAAACCCCAAATGGGATTTTGGGATAATAATGGAGCACAAGAACTCCTAGGTTCTTAGTGAAAGCTTGTTATGGGTGGT
>NW_013644502.1:0-243 GCF_000695525.1 Brassica oleracea var. oleracea
ATTTGAGGATTCATGATAATGAGTTAAAATATCAAAGGAATTGATAGTCCTATAGAAGTTAGAGCTAATAAAAACATCTTGCTCTTGCTATTTGGTATGATTTTGTAAGGATATCACAACGATGGCATTGAAGAGTTTCTTAAGGTCATGAGTTTCCATTTGTGTATTGAAACATTCACTTCCCATGTTTTTGAAGGTTTACTTGAGGACAAGTAAATGACTAGTGTGGGGGAGTTGATGTGT
>NW_013644503.1:0-243 GCF_000695525.1 Brassica oleracea var. oleracea
CTAAGTGCCATTGGAGCCTTAATGTATTTGGCTAGCCATACCAGACCGGACATAAGTTTTGCCATGAGTTTACTGTCTAGATTCAGTTCATGTCCGACACTTAGGCACTGAAATGGAATAAAACATCTGTTTAGATATCTGCAAGGAACAACCGATCTCGGATTGTTCTATACCGATCGGCCAAATGAGAAGATGATCGGATATGCAGATGCTGGGTACTTATCTGACCCACACAATGCTAGA
>NW_013644504.1:0-242 GCF_000695525.1 Brassica oleracea var. oleracea
CTACGTAGCGACCGAGTGGGACGGACGCTCGGTCGCTACGTAGCGACTGAGTGGGACGGACGCTCGGTCGCTACGTAGCGACCGAGTGGGACAGACGCTCGGTCGCTACGTAGCGACCGGGCGGGACGAACACTCGGTTGCTACGTAGCGACCGAGCTTGGCTCGAGCTCCGTCACTACGTAGCGACCGAGCGGGACAGACGCTCGGTCGCTATGTAGCGACCGAGCTTGGCTCGAGCTCGG
>NW_013644505.1:0-242 GCF_000695525.1 Brassica oleracea var. oleracea
ACACAGGGAACCAGTGGAGCTTGGCCGTGTAACTATCGAAGCTTGGTCGTGGCAAGATTGATGTTATGGCTGCGATGTCCGCTTTATAGTGAACGGCGACGAGGTATAGTGAAACGTGGGGATTTAACTCAACTCGTTTAATGAAACTAAATCAAAATTATTTCAAATCTACCTTAGATCTATAAAGTTTAAATCAAAATGAAAAGAAATGTGATGGAAAGAGTAAAAGATCTGGAAAAAAA
>NW_013644506.1:0-242 GCF_000695525.1 Brassica oleracea var. oleracea
TCTTATTCTCTCTTAACATATATAGAAAGCTTAAATGAATCTACACGTCACGTCTTCCCATGTATCCTCTCTCTCCAGGTTGTTACTAACGATCCTCCTCGCTAGATCTTTATTCCTTCTCACGTGTTGCTCTAGATCTTTTCCGAATCGATCACACGTGCGTTCCCTCCCTTCCTCTGACTTGGGCCTCTCCTGCGGTATTGGTAAACAATAGGCGGCCTACGGGCCTCATACATAACATT
>NW_013644507.1:0-242 GCF_000695525.1 Brassica oleracea var. oleracea
CCTCCTTTTCCTATCACACCTCCGACGTTTTCAGCTGGACAGATGAAACAAACACAAAACTCCGTTGCATCTGCTAAATCTCTACGTGCAGCGTGATTTCTGTGAGAGATCGTTGATGGCTGATGCATTAATGTACTTTGAGAAGACAGAAGAGAGTGTTGAAATCGTGACGGATTATCATGAAGAAGTGAAGCAACTTGATAAAGAGCCTCTCTTACAATCAAAGGCTCTCCAATTATCTG
>NW_013644508.1:0-242 GCF_000695525.1 Brassica oleracea var. oleracea
CTCAACTTACTTCTTTACAAACTGACAGCTCAATACGTTTGTATCTATAAGTTGGTTAAATATCAACAAGACAAAAAATATTTCCTTCTGATTAACTTTTGTCTAGAGAGCTTGATTGTGTGTTCTTAAGATAACTCTTATGAAAATGAACAAAATACAAGTCTTTTGTATTTAATTTATTCTAAATTCTAAAGCACAAGTAGGACTCAAAAACTAAGACCCACCTAACACAATACAAATCT
>NW_013644509.1:0-242 GCF_000695525.1 Brassica oleracea var. oleracea
AAGAGAGTACATCATACTCTGTACCATTCATCACATGATGATTCTCCGCACTCTCTTTCAAATAGATATCCAACTCGTTTGTCTTTTCCTGAAAACCAGCTTCTTGGCCAAGCTCCTCATAGATGTCATTCATGCTCTCATATGCAACACCATTTCCAAGTACTGTTCTCTGAGATACTTCTTCAACAAACAGATCTTGAGACTGAGAAGAGGTACCTTGAGACTGACTATGATGAGACGCA
>NW_013644510.1:0-242 GCF_000695525.1 Brassica oleracea var. oleracea
GCCTGGATCAAATCATGTAACGAAATCACAGAGACAAAACATTACTAACAGTTAATGAATCAGAGAATATACAGTCACTTAAAGCCTTTCCAAAATGAAATCAATTTCATTGCTCCATCAGTGAATCCGATCACATATTAGAACATAATCGTCTTAAAAAGAGATAACGATATGAACTTACTATTCTTCGGCATCTTGAAGCTGTATATACGTGCTTCTGAATTTTTTTTTTTAAGTTATCT
>NW_013644511.1:0-242 GCF_000695525.1 Brassica oleracea var. oleracea
TTATGTTTTATATATAACAGTGGCCGGAACGATGGGGCAAGGGAATAAAAAAAAAAAAGATATGTGTCGTATAAATCTAGATAACCAAAAGCCTGGAAGTTGTCAAAACAAGCCAGCTTGCCTATCTGCGTGCAAGAAGAGGGTAGAAGGGTCAGCAATACAGGAAATAAACGCTCGTTGCTCCATCGGAAAAAAATGTGCGTGCTATGCTCCATGTCCAAAATGATCTTAATGTTTAGTTT
>NW_013644512.1:0-242 GCF_000695525.1 Brassica oleracea var. oleracea
ACAAAGCAGTTTAACAAAACAAGACAAAGCAGTTTTGGGAATTCTATACACGGGTTCCAGGTCAAAGAGGAGCACCTGGCCTCGGCTTCAACTAATTGGCAGAACACGTTTGAGAGCTTGTCAGCTGGCCTCCGGTTGGTCTTTAAAAAGGCTTGCCAGAAACAAGGCTGAACTTTCACTAGGAACCAGCCAATGCGGTTCAGTTTTGGATAAGAGAAGACCATGTGTATTATACAAGCTTT
>NW_013644513.1:0-242 GCF_000695525.1 Brassica oleracea var. oleracea
CGATCGAGTGCTTTTCGCTGGTCGATCGATCGATTGACCGCCGTACTGTTTTCATGTCTCTTGTTATTCTCTGTGAATATTCGACCATCGATCGGTCGATACTTATCGAATGCTCCGTGCTCGATTCACAGCGTAGGAGCCTGTCAATCGATCGGTCTGATCTAGACGTGGGAATTTGTAGTGACACCTTGAGCGGCGCAGGGAACGAGGCGATCGATGGAGTTACTGGCGGAGGTGTAAAA
>NW_013644514.1:0-242 GCF_000695525.1 Brassica oleracea var. oleracea
TTATATTACCATTAAACACTAACAATAAATACTATTGAAATAGATCCACATTGATGTCATACTCGAGCTGAGAAATACGGTAAACAAAAAGGATTAACCCTAGTAATTAATGGCTAATACGATTTTACATTATTTTTGGTCGGGATACATCAGTTTGTAGCAGCAACACAGCCAATAAACTCACTCACTTTTGTATTGGACGGAGTCAATTTTGGAGCATCTGATTTTGCTTACACTGCATA
>NW_013644515.1:0-242 GCF_000695525.1 Brassica oleracea var. oleracea
GGCATATTATTAAGAAGGATTTGGTGGAGATGGTGAATAATTTTCTGGTTTCTGGTTTCTGGAATACTGGATCCAAGGTTAAATATTACTAATATTTGTATGATTCCAAAGACGGAGAGGCCTACAAGGATGACAGAGTTGAGGCCAATCAGTCAATGTAATGTTGGATATAAAATTATCTTGAAGGTTCTGTATCAGCGTTTGAAAATATGCTTACCCTCCTCATATCAGAAACTCAATCG
>NW_013644516.1:0-242 GCF_000695525.1 Brassica oleracea var. oleracea
CACCTGCGCAAAGTCAATCCCGGCCGTTGGTGTCATGCGGACAGCTACCGACTCGTTTTCTTTTGGCTGTGCACCCTCCCCACCCCTTGTTGCCCTTATTTCCTGCAATTTCAAATCAGTCAATTACGCGGTATTGAGAATTGTCGAACAACAACAGACCTAAATCATTGCCTAAGATATAACTACCTCGTCCGCCCCCCCCCGGATTTCAGAGTTGATCTCCTTCACAAGTGCCTCAACAA
>NW_013644517.1:0-242 GCF_000695525.1 Brassica oleracea var. oleracea
ATATCTTAACCTTTCGATTTGAGGAGCAGCAACATACGAATGCTTCCTCCTCGACAAAAGCCACCGATGATTTGATTCCTCGTCGATGAGAAGAGCCACCGACGATTTGATTCGTCGTCGTCGAGGAGGAGAGCAACAGTCGATTCGATATTTGGTCGAGGAGGAGAACCACCAACGATTTGATTCGTCCTTGAGGAGGAGACCC
Organism: Brassica oleracea var. oleracea; assembly: GCF_000695525.1. Taxonomy (NCBI): domain Eukaryota; kingdom Viridiplantae; phylum Streptophyta; class Magnoliopsida; order Brassicales; family Brassicaceae; genus Brassica; species Brassica oleracea. The sequence goes on from NW_013644517.1 coordinate 206, forward strand.
ACCGATACACACGATCGTCGTAGAGGAGGAGAGGACC
>NW_013644518.1:0-242 GCF_000695525.1 Brassica oleracea var. oleracea
CTCCAATAAACTGATTCTATGTTCGCTGTATTTATAGAGAAGCTGTTACACCAATTCCAATCAATATACACACAAAGCAACTAAGGAATTAAATAACTAAAATCAGAAAATCACCTCTTCCCATACATGAACTATCCTCCTAGCAAGGACAGATTCAACAAGGCGACTCCACTATCTGAATCAATGCTGTTCACACAAAATGAAATTGGACAAGAAACATCATTACCACATGACTATACAGC
>NW_013644519.1:0-242 GCF_000695525.1 Brassica oleracea var. oleracea
GTGTTGGAGTCTAAAACAGAAACCTGGCCTAGGGATGAGTCAACGCAAACACCAACCCAATGCTTCTTGTCAAAATTGAAAGGGAAGTAGAAACGATTAGCTTCATCAATTGGGAAATCTTGAACTAAATAGTCAGCTAATGCGGCTGGAAATCGAAAAATCTCTTTCTTAGATGCTTTGGAGAACTTGGCAAACGTCTTAGAAAGGAGTGAGACAAACTTTGTGTCCAGAAAAACAGAGTT
>NW_013644520.1:0-242 GCF_000695525.1 Brassica oleracea var. oleracea
GTGGACACTCTAAGCAGAGAGCAAAAACTCAATCATTATAATATAGATTTTGGCGGAACCCATCTTTATGTTTTTGTTTTAATATATTATCTATTTGTAAAAACTTAATTACAATAACTATCACTTAGTGCAGCGGTTTACACATTTTTAAAAAAGCTAACAACCCAAGTTCGAATAGAAACAATGGGTATTTTACATGTTTTTATGATTAAGTTTAATTAAAGGCAATTATGACTTTTACA
>NW_013644521.1:0-242 GCF_000695525.1 Brassica oleracea var. oleracea
AGAGTTTAGGGTATAGAATTATGGTTTTGGAAATTTGAATTAAGTATGTAGTATAGATTAGAAAATGGTTTTAAATGCTTAAAAACTTTTTGTTTTTAATTTATAATTTATGTAAACAATAGTTTTAAGTGTTTAGAAACATAGTTTGGAGTTAATATAAATAACTTTACATTTTGTTAGATAAAGTTTTGGCTTATCACTTTTAAGATTTGGAGTTTAACTTGAAAATATTAGATTTGGTG
>NW_013644522.1:0-242 GCF_000695525.1 Brassica oleracea var. oleracea
ATCATCTTTATAGATGACATACTTGTATATTCCAGAAGCAAGGAAGATCATGAGAGGCATCTGAGGGCAGTATTGGAACGGCTAAGAGAACAGCAGCTCTTTGCTAAGTTAAGCAAGTGTAGTTTTTGGCAGAGGAGCATTGGGTTCGTTGGACACATTGTCTCAGACCAAGGAGTGTCTCTAGATCCGGAAAACATCCAGTCTATCCGGGCTTGGCCGCAACCTAAGAATGCTACGGAGGT
>NW_013644523.1:0-242 GCF_000695525.1 Brassica oleracea var. oleracea
GCTTTCTCTGGGTGCATCATAAATAGAGCCTGGCGAACCTCATCCTCAGTTGCTGTTCTCAATAGTATCTGGTTCATTTGGGGGGAAATAGACGGTACTATCTCATCCAAAAAATTATCAAAGTTCGATGGGTTTGTGGTTCTAAAAATACCATCAAAATAATCCACTGCCACCTTCTCAATCTCATTTTACTCTGTGATCCAATTACCTAAATCATCATGGAGTCCCACTATTTTATTACG
>NW_013644524.1:0-242 GCF_000695525.1 Brassica oleracea var. oleracea
AGAAAGAACTTCTGCTGGTTGTCAGATGGTCGGAGCATGCCTTTGGCCTTTTTCGCATTTTCGTGCGACTTTCTCTCAATCTCCAATCATCGTTGGCCAGTAGTATCCGTTGCGTTTGATTTTCACTGCGAGTGACCTTCCACCGGAATGGTTTCCGCAGAATCCGTAATGGACTTCTTCCATTACTTTTCTCGACTTTTCTCCTTCCAAACACGTCATGAGCGGTCCGGAAAATTTCCACT
>NW_013644525.1:0-242 GCF_000695525.1 Brassica oleracea var. oleracea
GGAGCTGTGGTTCCAGTTGTGTAGTGTATCATCAAACAAATTGTGCTATGACAATTAGTAGGAACAAGTCAAGAAAATTTAACTCAAATGAAACGAGCCATTAACACAAGTGTTCTCAATTGACATGTAATTTTGAAGTATGAGTAGGAACCGTACCAAAAGACAGAAAATGATTTCACCGCCTTCCTCACAAATCTCAAAGCAGCCACGTCTTGATTGTTACAGCAAACCCAAAAAAAAAA
>NW_013644526.1:0-242 GCF_000695525.1 Brassica oleracea var. oleracea
CACGGAAAGCTCCCATGGAAGCAGTTAGTGACTCCTGCAGAGAAACTTGCAGAAGGAGGATTCAGGATTTCAAAGTATCTCTACATGCAGCTGAACGCGACAAGAGCAGATGTCTTGGCAGACAAAGGTCTCTCTGAGCTATTTGTTTCTAATGGACAGCTCAAGAAACTAGGGACGATTATCCATAACAGAAAGTTGGCTTTTACACTCAAGCAAATAGCTGAGAATGGTCCAAAAGCGTT
>NW_013644527.1:0-242 GCF_000695525.1 Brassica oleracea var. oleracea
GACAAAAATGAGAAATTGATATAAAATTTGGTGTTTTCAAATTCAAAAAGATTGTAGAGAGGTTGGAGAGTTTCAAAGTGAGAAACATTATATTTTTGTTGGAGCCATTTAAGAGGAGAAGAGAGAATGTGTAAATTTTCTTTATATAATGAGACAAAAATATCAATAGGTTAAATATTTTCGTCCGAGAAGACTCACCAAGAATTTTTCTAGTGCATTACATGTTAGAATACTTTCATAAA
>NW_013644528.1:0-242 GCF_000695525.1 Brassica oleracea var. oleracea
GTTGTATGACCGAATGCAAGGGCTTTACATTACTGCTTTTATCTAATTATTCTGAAATAATTAGGACTAATTAAAAAAAATCAGTGACTGATTTGAAACCCCTAGTTGGAGAGGCTGTTGTTATGAACTCCTAAAATGAGTACTCAAAACTTGAGCTATTGTTTATTAACACATATGGACAGATAACGAATATCATAAGAATATGTATGACATAAACCTTAATATATGGTTTGAATTAATGT
>NW_013644529.1:0-242 GCF_000695525.1 Brassica oleracea var. oleracea
TCTTCTCTGTACGCTGCACAAAGACGCCACTTCAGCTCCAATTCTTCTTCACTCGACACCTCATCATTTGCTTGAGCTTGGTCGATTTGCATATTTAGTTGCTCAATCAACTTCTCATTATTTGATGGATTACTTCTCTTCCAAGAAGAAATCGCCTTTCTGCACCGAGAAATTTTCCCCACCAGGTCTCCTTGTTGATGGCGATCATAGGGTCCCCATCCCTCTTTAACAGCCGCCACAAA
>NW_013644530.1:0-242 GCF_000695525.1 Brassica oleracea var. oleracea
CAATAATACAAGCAAAGTTAAACATTAAAAAGCTTGAAACAAGATAGTAGTTTGGATAAGACAACTGCGAATCCAGCAAATCTAATAAGAAATACATATGCGTTGAAGAAGCAACTTCGAACTTGACGAAGAGCAGGAGAAACATCAACACATGTCTTATATGTCTTGCCTTTGATAACTGGCTCACATCTTCGATTTTCGTCGAAACGAATACCGTTGTTTCTTCAGACTTCGTACAAGTC
>NW_013644531.1:0-242 GCF_000695525.1 Brassica oleracea var. oleracea
GCTAACAGCATCGACAACCAGACGAGGTGAAGTTTATCGAGTCTCTCAGAATTTTAGGTTTTTTTTTGCTTCTCTAATTGGATTCGACTTTTAAGATATGATGCGAAGGTTGTTTGATACCTCTGATTGGATTCGACTTTTAAGCTATGATACAAAGATTGATGGATAACACTGATTCCAATCGACATATGTTTTTTGATTGATTACATTTTGCTTATTTACATTTTGAATCTTTTGTATCT
>NW_013644532.1:0-242 GCF_000695525.1 Brassica oleracea var. oleracea
CAAAAATTAAGTATATAATCCTCACAGTTAATGGAATCTACAAGAAGTAGCGTATAAATAAGACTACCGTATGGTGAGAGGAATCAGCTTTTGGCTCCGTGTGGGTGTGGCATACATCGTGTGAAGAGACAGGAATGTTGACGTTTGTTGGTTCAGTTTGACATCCTTTGTGTGCAACAGCATTGTTGCCTTTCTTTACCAATCCTTCTCCGAGAAGAGTGTTGAAGGCAGATCGCTTTGAA
>NW_013644533.1:0-242 GCF_000695525.1 Brassica oleracea var. oleracea
ACACACACACAAAAACAATTACACTTTTCATTTTAACAATATATGACAAAATCAAACGTGACACACATTATTCGGACAAACTTACTCGCACAAGTCTTAGCAAAGGACCCCTACACCAACTAATATATCTCAACAAACATAAAACCAAAGACCACTATTTCCTACTAACATGTTTTCAAATCCATATACAATTAACCATAGATAACCAAAACTTCTATCAAGAAAATAAGTAACAAAAATTT
>NW_013644534.1:0-242 GCF_000695525.1 Brassica oleracea var. oleracea
CCCCCTCCTTTTCAGTATTATTGATTAGGTCGTTGAAATCGCCAGTCACAAACCATGGAGATTCACGGGAGTAGTTTAGAGAGATCAGTTGATCCCAAAGTTCTCTTCGCTTTGGTTTATTAGTATCTCCATACACAAATGAGGCATAAAAGACTTTTCCTTCATAGGTAACACAAGTGTCAATACAATTAGGCGATGCACTCAGTATTTGGAGATTAATTTCTTGCTTCCATAAGAGAATT
>NW_013644535.1:0-242 GCF_000695525.1 Brassica oleracea var. oleracea
GGCTCAGACCATCGGCCTTTAGTATCCATTTTCGACTCAGCAAAAAGGAAGTCCAACCGCATCTTTAGATACGATCGTCGGCTTAAAGATAATCAAGAGGTTAAAGACCTCATTACCACAACCTGGCTCGTTGCAGAGAACTTACACTCGGAGGTGCGACTAGCTAAAGTCAGGCAAGCCTTAATGCAATGGAGCAAAGAGAAGCACCTTAATAGCCGAGAAACAATCGAGCGAATTAAGAA
>NW_013644536.1:0-242 GCF_000695525.1 Brassica oleracea var. oleracea
ATCCAACTACTCCCCCATCTCTTCGTCCTTGTTCGGCCATCTACGATTCTAGTGCCCACCCAAACAGCCCCAAAGCCATTACTCCTGACCCCCCCGTCCTTAGCCAACCCCAATACGACACATCATGCAATCAATCTTCGCAGAGACGGATCTTCCCTTTGTCACCCCTCCATTTAACTCCCGAGCTTGACAGTCTCCCAGGTTTCGTAGGCCATGCGACAGGAATCAACGCATTCTCAGCC
>NW_013644537.1:0-242 GCF_000695525.1 Brassica oleracea var. oleracea
GTTTTCTTTGTATTATACAGTTTAATAAACTTCTAGTGAAAAAAAAACATTTAATTTGTTATTTATCCAAATATTTTAATTAATAACAAAAAATAAAAAATAGGAATGTATGAAAGAATGATCATCCACGTCATCATATTACAGATCCGAAACGAATCAAGTTTCCGGGTTGTCGGAGTTCCGTCTTACAAAAAATCTCCAGATTACTCCTGGCCCGAAGAAACACACAACGCGCTCTTTAC
>NW_013644538.1:0-242 GCF_000695525.1 Brassica oleracea var. oleracea
CAACGAAGAGCCGAGAACAACGTAGGAATCAGAGAGCCCCTATCAGGCCCCGACTATGAAATAACATTCGACGAGAACGAAACTGCATATCTCGACAAACCAGACGACGACGCCCTCGTAATACGACTCGACGTCGGCGGCTGTAAACTATCTCAGGTCATTGATATACCATGGATTTCACCCATTATTAGCCATGGCATATAGATGTTTTAATATATATTTACTAGGATATAGAGTCTATT
>NW_013644539.1:0-242 GCF_000695525.1 Brassica oleracea var. oleracea
CTTTCTTTGAACTCTGTTCAAGAATATAATCAACCATTCGAGTATATATACTATTCGTAGCTATGGTTCTTCTGAGAAACATTTAGAGAACCACATGTACTTCAATTTCACGATCAAAGCAAAGACTCCAAAGCATGGTACGTGCATCAACCCAACAGCGGCATACCTGCAACATCAATTAAAAAATTTGTTATAATCGATATAAGTTAGGGGAGATGAGTTTGAGTAACGTTAACATAAAG
>NW_013644540.1:0-242 GCF_000695525.1 Brassica oleracea var. oleracea
AACACTGTTTCGACTCATTGATCTAATAAAACACGTTTTTGTCTTGACCCACCGACGAGAACTCGTCTTTTCTCTTTATTAGTTTATCGACAGTCTCGGTTCAACAAATATCAAATGAAACGAAAAAGAAGTTTTATTCACAACCCTATTTAATAACTAAATAGGGCTGATTTACTGCCCGCCGCACGTATAATCTTTTTTTTTTTTTTGGTAACTCTGGTATCTGGGCAGCCACATTCCCA
>NW_013644541.1:0-242 GCF_000695525.1 Brassica oleracea var. oleracea
CAGGAACATGCGTAAACGGAAGAAAACCAAAATCTTGCGCACTGACACTATTCAACACAAGTTTTTTTTAACACACAAGTTTATGTACGTAATTGTTGTAATCTTAACATTTTAGTGGTGGTTTAAAGAGATTAGCGAATGGTAGTTTAGAAAATTGTTTTCCTTAATTTACATGATCATTTTGATATCTAAATAAGTAAATATATTATTTTCTACAGAAATAGAATATGATCTAACAATGC
>NW_013644542.1:0-242 GCF_000695525.1 Brassica oleracea var. oleracea
TAACAGGCTAACCAAGTCAAGCTAGTGACTTAAACCAAGCGCTTGGTAGGAGACAACCCACTGGTGAGTGTAAATATCTCCTTTAGATTTTTGCTTTGTGTTTCTTTTAATTTATTTGCAGGATAAAAATCAGAAAAACCTCGAGTTACTCAACCGGAACAGTTTCAGGATGTTCCTGATTCGGAGCAGCTCTCCGCTAAGGTAAGTTTCTCGGGACCCAGAATTTTTTTTTTTTTTTTTTA
>NW_013644543.1:0-242 GCF_000695525.1 Brassica oleracea var. oleracea
TGGCCGATTGTATCAGTGAAACACTGTGGCAGTGGAACATCAAGCTCAGCAGCATCTCCTCCATTTTCCTAGTATGACAGAACACATTAATCATCTTGGTGGACGGTATGATTAAATAAAGTGTCAAGATTATGGAAATTAGCATTCATCATCAGAACAACCAATACCTGAACATAAGCGTCGATCAACTCTGTGGCTTTCCTGCCTGTGAGATCTTTCCCAGCATCTCCGAGAATGATGAA
>NW_013644544.1:0-242 GCF_000695525.1 Brassica oleracea var. oleracea
TCATACATATGACATGGATCAATCTCTTGTTCACACAATATCTTCTGACCTGTCTGTGTCTTTCTGTTCATCATCTGATCCTGATTCCATTCTTCCATTTATTCGGGCACTTGATGAGAAGCACCAATAATAGGTAACTTAGATTCCCCAACTTGTTTCTTCACTTTATTCTGTGTAGATACTCTACCTCCTCTAGGCTATAACCTAGTTCTCTCTGGGTGAATGCATACGTTACAACTCGT
>NW_013644545.1:0-242 GCF_000695525.1 Brassica oleracea var. oleracea
CTATGTCTTCTACACTCTCGCATGTGTTTTGCCACCCTAAAACTGCCAACCCCCAAAAATGTTTGGACACAAATATCAGTGATCTGAAAAGGCTAACATTCAACAGAATCCCTAGGAAAAGAATTACCTGCAGTAAAAACATGTGGTGGGGTGTTAAGAAAATGGCGGATATGGTTGGGTTTCCCACACCCACCAGTTTCAGGATCACAGGCTAGTTGGTGGTTCATCTCGACAAGATTTAG
>NW_013644546.1:0-242 GCF_000695525.1 Brassica oleracea var. oleracea
ACCATACCTAAAATAAATATATTCAAACATTATTTAATTTTTTTTATATAGATAAAATACAAGAGAAATACTTGATTTTTAAATAGATTTTGTGTAAAGCACACCTAAAACAAAGACGACCATTAAGAATAACACAAATGATGGGTTTAGTCCTTTATTAGAAGAATAAAATGACAATGAGTGTAATGAGAATGTTTTTTGACAAAAGAGTGTAATGAGAATGCACACACGAACAATCATAT
>NW_013644547.1:0-242 GCF_000695525.1 Brassica oleracea var. oleracea
ATTAGAACAAGAAGGAGAAAGAAACAAACTTTATGATTGAAATTGGATGGAGAACGTTGGTGTTTACCTTCAATATGTAGGAGAAGACAAAGGGTTCCACCGGTAGGGGAAAAGAAACGGGTTCCACCGGTGGCGTCTGCAGTCGCCGTTGATTTCACCGGAGAAGACAGAATCGCCTTCGTCGTCGCCGTATAGAGAGGCGGAGAGATTGTTTTCTTTATTAGGGTTACGGGAAAAAAAAA
>NW_013644548.1:0-242 GCF_000695525.1 Brassica oleracea var. oleracea
CAGAGTTCTTGTTTCATCTCAATATTTTCTAGGGTTATTGTAGTTGTAAATTTTGCGTTTTGGGTTGATCATTGTTTTTCAAAATTTTTATTGTTATTGGGTTAGAGTTGTGTTGATGAACTGTGTATATATTATTCTCCACTTATGAAGGAATAAACTGTGTTAGTAATGTGATTGATATAGTTCGTGGTATTACTTGCTGTGTCACTAAGACTTATTGTTTGTTTGTCTTTTTAATTTGT
>NW_013644549.1:0-242 GCF_000695525.1 Brassica oleracea var. oleracea
ATAAGCTTCAAATTGAACATTGAAAAAGATAGAGAGATTTTTTTAAAGCTTTTACCGACACAGAACTTAAACAAAACGAAGAGTTAGAGGTAATTTTTTTTTGTTACGCTTCCCGGAAAAAAACGGTTACAACACGGGCTTTCATAATATGGTTTTTTAACATATTAATGTTATGGACATTTAATAATTATCTTGAGAAAAACAAAGACTATAAATAATTTATTATTAACAAAAGTATGAAA
>NW_013644550.1:0-242 GCF_000695525.1 Brassica oleracea var. oleracea
GGGAAGTTTCTGACTTTGATTTCGTCGTAACCGATTTTGACCCCAACTAACCTGTGGTGGAGGAAGATGATTTTTGGTGTTGGTTACACAACAAGAATTGAGAATACTCAGTGAAGTCAGGATATTGGTTTTGATGTCAAATTCACAGGAAAGAAGTTACGAGTTTAGCAGCAAGTTTCCCTTCATTGAATGTATTTAAAGAGAAAGTTTTGAAGTTGAGAACGTCGAACAAGATAAGAGTC
>NW_013644551.1:0-242 GCF_000695525.1 Brassica oleracea var. oleracea
CAACAAATTCTTTGGTAGGGGTTGACGAAATCTCATCGTTGTCCGTAAGGTCAAGATCGATTGCGCCATTTTCAATTTGCCATGTAGTGTTGTGCTCCAAAAGCAGATCTGAAAAGGGGATTGTGTCCGAGCCAGCTATATCAGCGGCTGCAAGGTCACAATTAATCGGGGAGGAACTAGCAGTAGACTGGGCAATTTGCTGCTTGTTATCGCCGGAAGTTTGAGTCGAGGATGATGGCGAA
>NW_013644552.1:0-242 GCF_000695525.1 Brassica oleracea var. oleracea
ATTTGAGCTACATTGAAGCTTGCGGGAAACCGATAGAATCCTCAACAAGTGGTATCAGAGCGTTGGTTATGGCGATTCAAGGATTCATGGCAACGAAGCTTGATCGATTATGAAGAAGAAAAATCAGAGGTTCTGTAGTCTCGAGATCGCATCGCTCTCATATCAAGTGTGACGAATCAAAGCTGATGTCGTTTTTTATGCAGCGTCAACGTCAAAGGAAGAAGAAAGCGACGTTTGCTTGA
>NW_013644553.1:0-242 GCF_000695525.1 Brassica oleracea var. oleracea
ACGTCATGTCGCTCAGTTGCAGTGTGTTATGTGTAGTGTTTCATTCTATTTGACGAAGTAGAATAGAAATGTGGCTGCACAGTAAATAAACATTTGGTATGTTTTGTTGATGTATCATTGTTATGAATCGCTTGGTTTGTACTTATTATCAAAATAAGCATTTACAAATGATAACATAATATGGTTATATTATTGAAAATCAAAGATGGCCAAAAAGCATTGAACCATTAAACTATACATTG
>NW_013644554.1:0-242 GCF_000695525.1 Brassica oleracea var. oleracea
CCCTTGTCCCGAAATGATTTCCTGATTTTTCCATGATCCAGCCGTAAACACCATCTAGCTAAGATAGACGGTGATATTGCTTCTACGGGTACTCGAGTTTGATCGAATCCTTGTGTTAGTGAAATCTGCGCCTCAGCCCAAAGTAATGACTTTGTTTCTGCCAATCTGAGAGTATCTCTTGGATCAATATACAAATTGCTAAATACCTTGTTGTTTCTTCCTTTCCATATGTACCATAATAT
>NW_013644555.1:0-242 GCF_000695525.1 Brassica oleracea var. oleracea
AACATTTTCTAATTACATCTTTTAACTTTCAATGCTTCCATAGAATATTTTAGTATTGACAAATCATTTTTTTAAATAGTAGGTACATTCATATCAAGTGTGTTCCGCATGGAAGTATAGCCCGTAAGTTAAATGAATACTTGCGTTCGACAACTGCAAATGTTGTGTTTGTTTGTTCTAAGTATATGGCTAATTGAGTGGGGGAGAAGGTAAGCAATAATAATTTCTATTCTTTGGTATTC
>NW_013644556.1:0-242 GCF_000695525.1 Brassica oleracea var. oleracea
TTTGCAACACATGCAATCACACAAATACAGTTGGTCTTATCAAGTACGTTATTGTTTCATACTAAAATTTTATTAGATAAAACAATAAAGCATTATAGATACCACTTAACATATATCATTAATTTTTCTAAAACAGGTATCGTGTTGAGCTAACTGTTTGTGACAAAGAAAATGTCGCCACTTTTGTAATCTTTGACAAGGACACTGCTAAACTAGCTGGTAGGAAAGCTGCAGAAATTTTG
>NW_013644557.1:0-242 GCF_000695525.1 Brassica oleracea var. oleracea
TTTATTTTTCTATTTTTAATTAAGAGTTGTTAATCTGGAGGCCGTAGGCAAAAATAGTAGGGAAATTTCACTGGTCGAAGTAGTCCGATTTTTTTTTTTGGTAAAATGTTAAAATTTATACCATTTTAGATTTTTTACACCGTTGCAAGCAACTCATTTTATAAAGCAAGAAGAAATCATAAAATGGAACACCAGAGCAGAGAACAAAAATAGCAGGGAAATTTCACTAGTGGATGTAGTCC
>NW_013644558.1:0-242 GCF_000695525.1 Brassica oleracea var. oleracea
TGGCCTTCTAATTAATGCACATAGAGAGACATCTTGAGGAGCTTAGTGATGCTCATTCTTCTTCATGTCGGTTAGCCAAATACGTCTGTTTTACATACATCCCGCAGAACTCCTAAGATTCCTTCTTCAAAAAGGTCGCTTCGCTCTTCACTGTGTGTGCTCTCTTCTCTCACTGCGAATGATGCCAAAAAGAGTTCAGCTCGTAAGCGGAGTCTCATTGGCCGTGAATCAGAAGCTCTGTT
>NW_013644559.1:0-242 GCF_000695525.1 Brassica oleracea var. oleracea
GGATCTGGGAGGTGAAGACGGGCAGGTGCGTGCGCGTCATTAAGGAGTTTATTCTCTACTTGAAGTACAAGTAGTATATTTGAAGTCTCTTCTTCTCATCATCTCACTCTTTTTTGTTTCAATCTGAAACATAGAACTAAGTTTCAGTCTAGCAGTTTTGGTTCTAAGAAGAAATTGTCGTGTGAAAACGAACTACTCCTCTGCAAAAATAAGAGGAATTCAAAATTGCATAACTGATGATA
>NW_013644560.1:0-242 GCF_000695525.1 Brassica oleracea var. oleracea
CTGATTTAGGAATTATATGAAGTTTTACTAAATTAATTGATAAAAAAATAGAACGAGGCCCATTTACCATATAAGAGAGTTTAGAATACATTAATACAAATGTAGAATGTGGTTACAAGTTTTAAAACAACACTAAAAATTAAAGGCATCAGTATATTAACCATTTACCGAAAAACTGATTATTTTGTAGGGAGTTGGTTAACACATAGATTTTGAGAAAAATTCAAAAAATATGATAATAT
>NW_013644561.1:0-242 GCF_000695525.1 Brassica oleracea var. oleracea
ACCGAGCTTGGCTCGAGCTCGGTCGCTATGTAGCGACCGAGCGGGACAGACGCTCGGTCGCTGCGTAGCGACCGGGCAGTGTGCGGTAGTTACGTAGTGACTGAGCTTGGTCTATATGTGTTCCGACCGTCACATTCGAACCTATCCGCGGCTGACTCAGATACGTTTCCGTTGCCTTGGGACAGCTTGTGTTTTATCCAAACGGGGTTTGAACAAGGTTTTATTTCGAGGACGTATGCCGC
>NW_013644562.1:0-242 GCF_000695525.1 Brassica oleracea var. oleracea
CCAGAAAGATTGAGCCGTAACACACGTAAAGAGTTACAATACATACGTGATAATGTTCTCAAAAAGGTCACAGGTTGGGAGACACGATTTCTAAACCAAGCTGGGAAGGAGATTCTAATCAAAACCGTCGCTCAATCCATGCCTGTGTTTTCTATGAACGTTTTCCAATTACCAGCTAGCCTTTGTGCTGAAATTGATAGTATCTTATCTGGTTTTTGGTGGGGTACCAAAAATGGAAAACG
>NW_013644563.1:0-242 GCF_000695525.1 Brassica oleracea var. oleracea
AATCTTATTTTACGGTCACCTTGTGTTGGAGTGAGATGGCTTGACTGGGAACCATCATTTTGTATCATGATTATATATATTTGTATTTGGCCTTACTGCAGGCACGCTCCACGGTTCACATGGGATTGTATTCGAGAGGTCGGGACTCTGGTTAGTAAAGTGGGTATTTGGATGGTTCGATCGTGTTATAAGGATCACGAGAGAATTGGACAGTTGTGGTGGTGGCTTTTACGATTATGGCG
>NW_013644564.1:0-242 GCF_000695525.1 Brassica oleracea var. oleracea
GAATGAAGCTATACGAAGATACCTGAAGGTTCGTCAATGCAGAGGTCTACAATTGGTGTACAGGTAAAACAATAATATTTGCTCTCGTAAATTGATTGTTAGTTTGAAAAAAAAGTTGTGGTTAGGTGTGATTAATGGTTAGATAGAAACTGATTAATGTCTGCAATATATTGATTGTGAATCTCGTTTCTCTGCAATATATTCATTGTGAATCTGGCTGGTTGTCTGAGGTGTGATTAATG
>NW_013644565.1:0-242 GCF_000695525.1 Brassica oleracea var. oleracea
AAATCACAGAAAAAAATATCAAAAAGTCAGTATAGATGGGTTTTTTGGGCTTTTAAATCAACACCGAAAAATTACATGAATCAGATAACAATATTTTTATAAACAACTGGATAAAATTTGACCGAGCCAAAGATTTTCACACAATATGTTCTTTCTTCTTCAAATTGCGAAGAGCCTATAGACACAAGAAAAAATATCATAATTTTTGTTTTCACTTATATAACATTTTTTCTCCTTTACAC
>NW_013644566.1:0-242 GCF_000695525.1 Brassica oleracea var. oleracea
ATGCACATGCATTCTGTATATACTAAAAGATATCGTATGTTATACTTTGGGGAAAAAAACTAGAGTTCAAATAATTACTTGAACTTTTAGTATCAGGATGTAAATTGTTACCGAGTGAGGCCAAAACATGGGAAAATGTCGGGTGGTTATTGAAGGGTCAGTAAACAAGACTCTAAAGTCTTGGAAAATTAACGGACCGACCGTTGGAACGGGATGGGCCCACGGGCCGAGAGAGCGGGCGT
>NW_013644567.1:0-242 GCF_000695525.1 Brassica oleracea var. oleracea
CTTTCCCCCAAATGGTTTTTGATCTTGATTTCCCATAAGATCATTTAAACTCCTGTCTAAAGATTCAAAACAATGTTTGCTCATCATCGGTGCTTCATCCCAAATAATAAGTGAAGCTTCCTTTAACAAATTTGCTTTATCTGATCCTTGAGGCAATGTACATGTAGTAAAATCATCAGGATTGATAGGTATGCCAAAACGGGAATGAGCAGTCCTACCACCTTGTAACAACAAAGAAGCAA
>NW_013644568.1:0-242 GCF_000695525.1 Brassica oleracea var. oleracea
TTTCCTGAAGCAGAACTTATCTACCTTTGCATGGTCAATGTCTGACAAGCAAGGCGACCCTTCCATCATGACTCACGAGCTGAACGTGGATCCAAACATCAAGCCCATTCGAAAGAAGAGGCGAAAATTGGGTCCCGAGAGATCTAAGGCAGTCGTCGAGGAAGTCGAGCGTTTACTCAACGCGGGCTCGATAATGGAAGTCCGTTACCCGGAGTGGCTCGCCAACCCAGTGGTCGTCAAGA
>NW_013644569.1:0-242 GCF_000695525.1 Brassica oleracea var. oleracea
TATCACATTTATGATTTTAAAATATTTTCTCGTTTATCGTTTTAATCTTTAAAATTTTTATATCTCAAAAATATTTCATTTTTTTTACAAATTTAAGTTTTACACATAAATTAAATTTAACTTTAAAATAAAATTTAAAATATTTAAAACTATATTTAGACAATAATAATATACAAAAGAAACTTAACAAAAAAAACTTTTAAAAATTACATGAAGACATATCTATTACAAAAAAAAAAAAA
>NW_013644570.1:0-242 GCF_000695525.1 Brassica oleracea var. oleracea
TCTTATTAAGAAAGCCAGAATCAAGGATCACCAATCAGGAAAAAAAAAGCAGAGTCGACGTGAGATGATCATTCATGAAGCTTACTGGTCCTGTGGATTTTTAAGAAATCACTTAAATAAGCCAATAAGATCAAACCTCAGTGGAGATTTGAATCATGACGCTGAAATGAAACTATCGAATATACTGGAAAATCCAGAAGGCAAAGCGGTCACATGATTGCAATTTACAAAGTCCGACCTAA
>NW_013644571.1:0-242 GCF_000695525.1 Brassica oleracea var. oleracea
TTCTCTTTTAGTTAGGATTTATAAAAATAATAGCTAATGATTTATTTTAGATAATTATTGTTATATATTTATAGATAATTTTTAATACATATCACAATTTTAATTTTTTATTCACATGTGTACACATGTGAATAAAAAATTAAAATTGTGATATGTATTAAAAATTATCTATAAATATATAACAATAATTATCTAAAATAAATCATTAGCTATTATTTTTATAAATCCTAACTAAAAGAGAA
>NW_013644572.1:0-242 GCF_000695525.1 Brassica oleracea var. oleracea
CTAATGCTTCCAATGGTTTTCATATTTTTCCCAATTTTTAAAACTAAATTTACTATTTTTCTCATTAAAAAGGGTAAAACCTGTCCAAAATGACCAAATGTATGAAATCCTATTTAGACAAACAAAAAATCAAAATCTCTTTTTGTCAATTCTCCCTTTTTACTATTGTATAATCTGCAACATCATTTTCTCACAATAGGTCTCAATGATGTGAATTGCAACTGTAAGTTCAGTTTCGTCGA
>NW_013644573.1:0-242 GCF_000695525.1 Brassica oleracea var. oleracea
GTTTGTGCATAAATTGAGAGAGACGCGCAACTGCATAAGCGATATCAGGTCTCGTAAATGCTAAGTACTGTAAACTGCCAACAAGAGAACGATACGGAGCAACATCAGGAAGAGGTGTTCCACCGAGGAGAGTAAGCTTTGGTGAGGTCGAAAGAGGAGAGGCCACTGGTTTCGTATCAGTCATGTTCTGCTTGTGCAACAAGTCATTGATATATTTTTGCTGCATTAGGTGAAGTCCCGAT
>NW_013644574.1:0-242 GCF_000695525.1 Brassica oleracea var. oleracea
TCACATCCGCCACATTAGATGCAGAGAAATTCTCTGGGTATTTCTTCGACTGCAACATCTTTAAAATTCCTGGAAGAAGCTTCCCTGTAGAGATTCTGTATAGCAAACAGCCAGAAAGCGATTACTTGGATGCAGCTCTGATCACACTTCTTCAGATTCACTTGACTGAGCCAGAGGGCGACATTCTTCTCTTTCTGACGGGACAGGAAGAGATTGATTCTGCATGTCAGTCTCTGTACGAG
>NW_013644575.1:0-242 GCF_000695525.1 Brassica oleracea var. oleracea
AACCAACCTGCAGGAAGATAAAAGTGACAGGACAGAAAATGTAAGAGCAATTCATAGACCAATATATTTGATGCACATGATGTGGTGGATATGTAATATTAGTTTCAGAGTGACTTACTTTTCATAGTATTCTTTTCCAACATCTGTATTATAGTGAAAGTAGATATGTGATCCAGATGTTACGGTGAGAAATAACCGGCCTGCATAATGGATTGTTAGTCAATGGAATTCCCAGCGCACAC
>NW_013644576.1:0-242 GCF_000695525.1 Brassica oleracea var. oleracea
TTTTAATTATTATTAGTAAGAGGTTTGACAATTTGATTGAACTTATGATGTTGGATAACTATACATGTGCTATAGTTAAAATTATATGGTTTTCATTATATTATTTCATATATAATTATAATAATGTTATAATTACATATAATAATTTGGCCTGTGGTCTTGGTTCTGGTTTTGATAATTCCACTTGTGTATTTCTTTGTAATCAAATATGGACTACGTATATTGATGTTTCGTAGTTATAA
>NW_013644577.1:0-242 GCF_000695525.1 Brassica oleracea var. oleracea
AAAAAGGTTCTTCCTTACAGTGCTTCCCCAGTAAGCATCGAGCAAGGAGACAGGAAGGTTTTGTGATTATTCTCCAGCTTAATTTCGCTAGAAGAGCATCATTAAACGTAGGTATGTCTTTGAATCCTAGACCTCCCAGTTTTTTTTGGTTTTGCCATCTTCTTCCACGAAATCCACGACATTTTCCTCTTATCTTGTGTAGAATCCCACCAGAAGCGCGTTAGCAGAGATTGGATTTGGGC
>NW_013644578.1:0-242 GCF_000695525.1 Brassica oleracea var. oleracea
ACGCTTATGAACTTGCCGTTTGTAATAAGCTGCACAAATGCTCAAAATGATTAAAAATATTGATCAAGCTACAAAATGGTAGGTAGGTTAGTTAGTTAGTTAACCTGGAGAAAGTCGCCACTGTTGACGACAAGAGCTCCAAGGACAGGAGGAACATCTACCCAGTATTGGTCATGGAGAACTTGAAGCCCTCCGACATGGTCTTGTAGAAGAACCGTGAGAAAAGAGTTGTCTGAGAGTTT
>NW_013644579.1:0-242 GCF_000695525.1 Brassica oleracea var. oleracea
TATCGAAGGCAACCAATTCTTCTTCGATAGAGTTTCACATCAATCTCTGGCTCGTTCACTCCTTTAGAGAGTTGTAGACCAAACTACATCGGTATGCAAGTTGAATTGCATTCATCCATTGCTGCCTCTTTCAATATTCTTCTAGCGTAGGCCTCTTGATTAATCATCACGTAGTCCGAGCTCTGTCTTACTTCGAGCCCAAGGTAATACGTTAGTAGCCCTAAGTCAGACATCTCAAAGTT
>NW_013644580.1:0-242 GCF_000695525.1 Brassica oleracea var. oleracea
GTGCCGAACAAGTAGTTGGTGTGTATGCTCGTCAGGCTATGATGATGTTGAGAAAGCGTGCTGGTTTATGTCGCTTGTACTGATTCCGGCAAGCTCACAGCTGAGAGATCGCCATTCCAAGCATGAGGACATGACAGTGGCAGTCACTCGTTGATTCTTTTTGGTTCAACGATCTAATCAACTCTGGTTCACAACAAAAAGTATGATCAGATCAAGGTTAACCAAAAGAACTAGCCAAGTTT
>NW_013644581.1:0-242 GCF_000695525.1 Brassica oleracea var. oleracea
GTCTACCTCTGTCGAGCATTAAATCCATCAGTGGCGAGTTCAATTATATTGAGCTGTATAGTCTCGTGGAGGCCAAGAAATCGTCTTAGGGCGGTGTTTAGGGCACTATCCCACTTGCTTGTTAGCATTAGAGAGACAGAGGGGTGGGTTGTGTGAAATCTCAACCCTAAGACCATTGCTTGATCTTTGGGTACTTTAAGTATTATACTTGTTGCATTTAGGTAAAATTATTTATATTCAGA
>NW_013644582.1:0-242 GCF_000695525.1 Brassica oleracea var. oleracea
TGGCACAATTTGATCCTTTAACTATTGGAGAAGCTCATCGCCGTGCGGCATCATTCGAACAACAGTCGAAGTCGTCGAACTGGAACGCATCGTCTTCGCGATCTCGTCCTCAAGACTCTGCAAACAGTACCACTCCATCGACCTCAACCAAAGATATCGGTGATGCAGCAGTATCTGTAACTAAACCCAATGCACAAGACAATCAACAACTTAGGCGGTCAACTCGACCTAACGCGCTACGT
>NW_013644583.1:0-242 GCF_000695525.1 Brassica oleracea var. oleracea
GGTTCGGTACTACTTTTTCGGATCAGGTTCGGTTCGGTTCTTCGGATCCGGGTTTTATGCCTAGCCCTAGTGACCACTAGAAGAATGAAAAAAATAAAAAAATAAAATTTTATTTGAGGAATTAAAAAATAAAAAAAAATATGAATTTTTGTTCAACTTGTTCCTTATCAAAATTGCATAAAGAACTAAAATTTTAACATAACTGGTATAAATTTTGAAGAACAAAGAATTCACCATAATTT
>NW_013644584.1:0-242 GCF_000695525.1 Brassica oleracea var. oleracea
GATTGTTCTATACCGACCAGCCGGGAAAGAGCTTGGCCGGATATGCAAATGCTGGGTACTTATCTGACCCACACAATGCTAGATCTCATATAGGATATGTGTTCATATACAGTGGGGCTGCAGTATATTGGCGGTCCACAAAACAATCTTTAATGGCCACATCCTCTAAATATGCCGAGATCATAGCCATGTTTGAAGAAAGCCGAGAGCTTGTGTGGTTGAGGAACATGACCGGCCATATC
>NW_013644585.1:0-242 GCF_000695525.1 Brassica oleracea var. oleracea
TACCTACCCGTTTTTGCCACGCCGAGACTCTCGTTGAGCTCGGTATCAACGAGGATGTGTTCAAGACGCTACAAGCGATGGGGATCGCTCCCCTTTGTTATGCTATGCACGAGCTCTACCCTGACCTTATCCACCAAGTGCTCGCCACTGCCACCATCAGCTATGAGGACTTCTATGCTCCTTCCTACGCCAACGGCTCCTTCTCATTCATGGATGATGGAGAGTATTGCTCACTGTCCCTC
>NW_013644586.1:0-242 GCF_000695525.1 Brassica oleracea var. oleracea
ATAATGAAATCTCATATTCCAGCTGAAAAGGCTCCAATAATAAAATGGGTCCTAAAAAGACGATATATGAGTCTATGGCACGCTAGAGACATGATAGACCACTTTGGTTCCAAAGAGTCCTCGAAAACGAGCAAAAATATGAATAGAGGATGAATCTCATGGTGAGACCGTTGATATGGTTAATATTACAGTCATGTACCTGGGTAAATCATCGATGATGATAAAGAGATCTCGATTAACCA
>NW_013644587.1:0-242 GCF_000695525.1 Brassica oleracea var. oleracea
GAAAGTGGGATAACTTCTTCATCCCAACTCCTATTAGATTTATTCGATTTCCTGGTGATTCACCAACACTTTATGTATCCAAATCAAGCTTCTTGCAAAGTGATTCATCCTGGTATGATTGGAATGACGAAGAAGCTGTCCTATTCCCAAACTGGGAAATTGGAATCACATGATTTAAAAGTGGGATAACTTGTGTATCCCAACTCCTATGAGATTTATTCAATTTCCTGGTGATTCTCCAA
>NW_013644588.1:0-242 GCF_000695525.1 Brassica oleracea var. oleracea
TGTTATATATCTAAACTATTAAAACAAGAGTACAAATAAGATTTGACCTTTAGTTTTTCTAAATAATTACAATGTAATGCCACTGGTATTAACTCTAAAACTTTACTTATTATTTATAGTACTCCACGGCATATTACACTAATAAATAAAAAGCCCATTAACTTCTTACCCCACTAACAAGCAAATCATAATTTTGTTAGACATAGCATTAACTCAAAAATTAAAGTTTTTCTATCGATATA
>NW_013644589.1:0-242 GCF_000695525.1 Brassica oleracea var. oleracea
CCTTAAGCCGCCATAGCATAAAAATAGAGATATTCCATTTTTTCCGAGCTTCGTAATTATCTTCAAAATTCTGTATTTATTCGCGGAAACTTGACATTTATCTTCCCTTGCGGACCAAGCGTAAACCGACATGCGGTTTACGGGCTGTTGGTTAAGAAATCAAAAGTTGGGCCTCGAGTCGTGTCTTAGTTCCCCTTGGGCCGTCTTTCGACTCGAAGCATTTATTACGGCTTCTTTCGATA
>NW_013644590.1:0-242 GCF_000695525.1 Brassica oleracea var. oleracea
GAAAGAAATATAAGCTTAATATGAAAAAAAATCTTAAATACAAAAAAACTCTAAAACAAAAAAAACTATTAAAAATTAAACTATGATATCAATTGAAAGCTTTTTAGACAATATTAATAAAATATTTAAGCGATAAATAGATAAATTTGATTTTTTTTTTCCAGCCAAAAATTTATTATTAATTAGCATCAGCTATTTATATTATATAATAAATATATATTATTTACTGATAATAAAAATAT
>NW_013644591.1:0-242 GCF_000695525.1 Brassica oleracea var. oleracea
CGGCCAAAAATCCGGAATGAGAGTCCTTGTTGAGGAACATGCGACGAACAAATCCTATTCCAGGCGAGTCATCTTCCGACACACATGCCGAAGCAGATGTAGAGAGGAGGAGTGATGAATTCTACCGGGCGATGAACGACTTAGTTCTTTTTTTTTGGTTGTTGTATTATAAATTCAAAACTTATATATATATACAATATTTTCGTATTGATTTTGTTTTTAAATTTTAATTTTATTAATAA
>NW_013644592.1:0-242 GCF_000695525.1 Brassica oleracea var. oleracea
GCACTGTTATAAATTTTTTCCTCACCTGAAATAGAAAACAAAAACTCTTAGAATAAGAGTCAGCTACAACTTCTGCGAAATCAATAGATGAAATAGCACAATTTACCTTCTAGCTTGTCCAACATATATTCATTAACTGTATTAACATCCTCGTTAGTTGGACAGAGGATAGCTCTCTCTTGAAAAAAATTTCCATCTTTCTTTTCATGCAATGAAGTTGCTGTGCCATAAATCTCTTCGCT
>NW_013644593.1:0-242 GCF_000695525.1 Brassica oleracea var. oleracea
TGTATAAATTACTAGTTTTGGTTTATGAATGATGGATGTATGACTTTGTTTTTCTTTCAAATTTCTACTTTCAGCAGACAGAAATTATGAGATCAATGTTTTTCCAAGCAATAAGGATTGGAACAAGTGACTAAACCACCATGAAAAAGAACAATTTGATAAGAAAAAAAAAGAGATCTCAATGTTTTTCCAAGCGGATTGGAACAAGTGATTAAACCACCATGAAAAAGAACAATTTGATA
>NW_013644594.1:0-242 GCF_000695525.1 Brassica oleracea var. oleracea
ATAAGAAACATAACCAATAACATTATAGATTTACACAATATATAACATTAAAATATAAATATATTTTAAAGTTTTGGTATCCGTTATATATTTATAAAATGAAAATCTACCCGCACATAGTTTTGTATTAAAACATAATCTGGACCGTAAAAATAGTACACAATAATCCACGCGTAGGGCAGATACCGAACACAGGATCTTAGTACAACTAGTAAAGTCTCCAAGGCATTGAGTTGACGCAG
>NW_013644595.1:0-242 GCF_000695525.1 Brassica oleracea var. oleracea
AAAAATACATATCTAAAATTAATAGATTTACCTTTAAATTAATGAAATATGAGTATCATTTGATTAAAAACCTGTAAAAGAGATAAATTAGTAAGAAATACATGAGACAAAACTGAAAAATTCATATAAAGTTTGATGTTTTCAAGTCAAAGAGATTAGAGAGAGGTTGGAGAGTCTTAGAATGATGAACATTATATTTTTGTTGCAGCCATTTGAGAGGAGAAGAGAGAATGTGTAAATTT
>NW_013644596.1:0-242 GCF_000695525.1 Brassica oleracea var. oleracea
TCATCTTCTCGTAATGAAAAGCATGTACTCTTCAAGTTGAAAACTATGTCTTTATAAACTGATCTTGATTCAAATTACATGAAAGAAAAACAGAGTAGACACAGTATTGGACCTTACTGGATCTAAACCGAACTTGGAACATAGGAGCACATAAGTGGGTAGTAACAGCCTTCCCCTATCTCCACTTATTCTTGCAGCATCCTTCCTCTCCAATTATGCAAGCTGTGTTGCTTACTCTCTCT
>NW_013644597.1:0-241 GCF_000695525.1 Brassica oleracea var. oleracea
AAGATTATTTCGAAGATTATGGTCAGCAGATTGAAGCCTTTCTTACCTGATATTGTCTCTCCCACGCAGTCAGCCTTTGTCGAGGAAAGGCTCATATCTGATAACATCCTAATAGCTCATGAGATGATTCATGCCCTGAAGACGAATGACAAAGTGGCCAAAGAGTTCATAGCCATCAAATCCGACATGTCAAAAGCCTATGACAGAGTCGAGTGGAGTTACCTGAGAGCACTTCTTAATG
>NW_013644598.1:0-241 GCF_000695525.1 Brassica oleracea var. oleracea
ACTAAACTTTCGAGAAATATTGATCTATTGATATGTTTGAGTAATATGTCTTTTAACATGAACTCTGTTAAGGAAGATAGCTGTGCAGTCAGTTATTTACCAAATTTGGAAGCAGAGAAACAATATGGTTCACGACCACAAATCAATTCCACCTTTTATTGTGTTTCATGGTATAGACAGGGAGATCAGAAACATCATTTCCTCCAGGAGACACAACAAGCGCTTCAGGCCTCTCATGACC
>NW_013644599.1:0-241 GCF_000695525.1 Brassica oleracea var. oleracea
TTACTCTCTCAAATAAGAGGTTCAGATGTAGTAGTTAGGGATCGAATCCACAGAGACTCTAGGATTACACAACAGATTATGGTCTTTGAAATAGGGTAGATTAATTGGTTTATAGGTTTTAAAGTAGTAAATGGATTTGTGATTTGTGAGCAAGTTTATTGCTCGATTGATTAGTTTTGAGGTTTTTAACAGGAATGACAAGTAAAACTTAAATTGGGTTTTTAGGGGTTTATTGATATTA
>NW_013644600.1:0-241 GCF_000695525.1 Brassica oleracea var. oleracea
AAGATACATTCAAATTGTTGCTTCATTGGAACAAGTTCTTGACCTCAATACAACTAGCTTTGAGGATATAGTTGGGAGATTAAAAGCATATGAGGAACGGATAGGAGAAGAAGATGAGGAACTTCAAGACGACAAGAACAAACTACTATACTCCAATACAGAATATGATCAGTATGGAGGACGTGGAGGACGAGGACGTGGAGGACGATACAACTCCCGCGGGGGACGAGGCCGTGGTAGG
>NW_013644601.1:0-241 GCF_000695525.1 Brassica oleracea var. oleracea
AACCGAGGAAGACATCAAAGAAAAATTGCACGACCCGTAAGCAGAGACGCATCAGCAGCTACTTTCAGTCTGCGGCTTCTTCGAGCACCTCAAACGACAAAATACTGGAGCTCTTGTCTGCAATCACAGAGAAAACGACCAAGCTTTCAGATCAAGTGTCTAAACTTAAGAATGAGTCAAAGCTGCTGCGCAAGCTACTTAAGCGCAAGAAGACTCCAACTTGCCTCAAGCGCTCTGCGTT
>NW_013644602.1:0-241 GCF_000695525.1 Brassica oleracea var. oleracea
ATGCAGCATCTTCACCTGCTCCTGAACATATATCAGACAAACCAATCTTTTTGTTACACAGGTTGCGTTACAAACCAGCACAAACATGTTACAATTTATATTTCCACTCACCTTAAGCTCCTCGCATTCTCTCTTCAGCTTTTCCTGCTCGTTGAATACTTTTTTGAACCTCTCAACCTCTTGTTGCATACCCGTAACCCATGGTTGCCTGAAATGCATCCCGTCATTCTGCCAAAACATA
>NW_013644603.1:0-241 GCF_000695525.1 Brassica oleracea var. oleracea
GAACAGAGACGAAGCGGTTCGTGCTGGTTCATGGTGGAGGCGTCGTCGGGGTTTGGTGTTGGTACAAAACCATAACACTCTTGGAGAAACATGGTTTTCAAGTAGATGCCGTTGACTTAACCGGTTCTGGTGTTAGCTCTATTGACACCAACAACGTCACCATCTTCGCTCACTACTCCAAGCCTCTCTTCCACTTCTTCGAATCCCTCAAACCCACAGAGAAGGTGCCAACCTTTTTTTT
>NW_013644604.1:0-241 GCF_000695525.1 Brassica oleracea var. oleracea
GTAATTGGCAAGTTAAATATTCGTTGTGGTTATTTTTCGCATTATTTCCCAATTATTTTACGATGTAAAATTATAACTTTTAGAGTCCAGGCTTTCGAGCCCACATTTTAGATACATTAAAAAATAAAAGCAATTTATTAAGGTTTATGATCTGCGTCACCAAGTAGGGTTTTTATTTCTCCTTTTTAACTGACGATCTTGCTCATTCCAATCTCTAGACCCATGTTCGAAATCTCGCTAG
>NW_013644605.1:0-241 GCF_000695525.1 Brassica oleracea var. oleracea
TCCCATTTAGCCCAATGAATCCCTCTCTTTGGTGGATTTGAGCTCCACCAGAATTGTGCAATGGCACTTGCGAGGTTCTCACATATCTCCAGCGGGAGCAAAAAGGTAGACATAACATATGTCGGGAGTGCTAACAGTATAGATTTTATCAAAACTTCATTTCCTCCTTTTGATAGACACCTCCCCGTCCATCCATTCACTCTATGCATTAATTTCTCCTTCAGGAACGCAAATAGCTTGC
>NW_013644606.1:0-241 GCF_000695525.1 Brassica oleracea var. oleracea
CTCTGCTTCGTAAGAAGAATCAAATTCAACAAAGCCATAGCCCACATGCTTACACTCGTGGTCAACAATAAGGCGAACAGAAACAACACTCCCAACAACTTCGAAGAAACGGATGCTGAGGATGGAAATATCATCAGTCATGAATAACTTGGAACTTGCTCCGAGAAGAAGGATATGTAAGGATATCAAAAGCTGTGCTACTTACATCTGTTCTGTTTTAGTTGTTTGGGGAGAAAGATTG
>NW_013644607.1:0-241 GCF_000695525.1 Brassica oleracea var. oleracea
TCATAAAAGAAGGAAAAGTCTGAAGGATCATCATAAGGAATGTATGTAGGTTTGAAGGACGCAAAATCAGCAAGGTAAAGCCAGTTCCCAGAAGTGACCAAGACGTTCTCGCACTTGATATCACCTAAAAATGGTGCAAATTCACACACATCACAAATTTACTTCACCATCATGAGGATCATATACTCACAAACTATCAAACCTTACCATGACATATATCCTTCTCATGGCACTGCTTCAC
>NW_013644608.1:0-241 GCF_000695525.1 Brassica oleracea var. oleracea
TGGGAAAATCGGCTCTGGATTTGGGGAGAAAATTTTACTTGAATTAAAGTTGAGTAGTAATCTGTGTATCGAAAACAAATTATTAGAAAGAGAAGAAATATATGATAGACATAGAAAATCACGACAGAGGGAAAAAAAGATGATGAATGTTGGGGCATGGGCAAAGCTGTCAGTTTATGCTCATTGTGCTACCAAGATTATTGTTTTAGATGCCATTAGGGTAGTTACCTAATATTGATCA
>NW_013644609.1:0-241 GCF_000695525.1 Brassica oleracea var. oleracea
CATGAAAAGGAGAATAACCCAAGCTACGATTCAATGCATGGTTATGCGCAAATTCAGCTTGAGATAGCTTTGCATCCCACGTCTTGATATTATCCCCAACAAGGCAACGAAGAAGATTCCCGAGTGATCGGTTAGTTACCTCTGTCTGTCCATCGGTCTGAGGGTGGTAAGCTGTACTCATGTCCAGCGAGGTACCTAACATCTTCCACAGAGAACGCCAAAAATGACTAAGGAACCGTGT
>NW_013644610.1:0-241 GCF_000695525.1 Brassica oleracea var. oleracea
GACCGCGGAGAACCTTCCACCTCCCACCGGGAGCAACGAAGGAGGCGGTTTCGAGCGGATCAATCTGAACATAAGCGACCAGTCCGATCACTCGGATGGAGGTGCTGATGTCCATCCGAGAAGAACGCAAAGCCAGTCCGCTCGGTAGGATGCGTCGTTCGAAAAGGCCATGACAAAGGAAGAAGAAAACCTCCATTGGGTAGAGCAGGAAGAACTGGCCGAGAATCAGGCTCGGATCCAC
>NW_013644611.1:0-241 GCF_000695525.1 Brassica oleracea var. oleracea
GATCCGAAGGGAACCTCAAGTCTGAACCGTTTACACCTGACGGTTCACAAGGTAGGGAAGAACGAGAAGCCAGATGATTTGAATCCAAAATGGAACTTGAAGAATTAGACAAAAACAGCGAGTTGGTAACATCCTCTTCATGGTGATGCCTTTGTCTATCTAGTGATGACATATCCTCCACATCCAATTTTGAGCTAACTTGCATCTGGGATTGCAAATCTAATCTCCAATCCCACTCTGG
>NW_013644612.1:0-241 GCF_000695525.1 Brassica oleracea var. oleracea
TTTATCTTTTTTAATCAGTTTGTTATTTTAACTAAAAAGTATAGAAAACATCAAAAATATATTTTAATATCATTTTTAAACAAGTGAATATTTGAGACTTTGAGTTAAGGTGTTAAATACCTGTCTCGGAGTCACGAACCGTGGCCTGAGAGATGATCATACCGGCTCGGTGGTCAGCTTTAACATGAAAAACCCAATTAGCCCACTTAACCAAATGTCCATCTTCGACCAGGAAACTAGG
>NW_013644613.1:0-241 GCF_000695525.1 Brassica oleracea var. oleracea
CTCCGCCGCATGACCACAGAGAAGACATTCTGCTGGAACCTGGAGACCCCATGATCTTAACCTGTCCTTTGTTAGCATTCTGCCTTTTAGCAGGAGCCAAGCCATAAAAGAATGTTTTGGGATTTTTTGACTGAACCAGACAGCCTTATACCATGAAACCAACGGCGGTGAGGGATTCAATGAAGTCCAAAGCTTTGAAGTTGAGAAGACTGACGGAGGATCATCAGGGGAGTTCCTCCAC
>NW_013644614.1:0-241 GCF_000695525.1 Brassica oleracea var. oleracea
CCCTGGGGCATAAAGGCAATCAGAGGGGATCAGGAGTATTCCCGCTCATGTTACAAGACCACTCTGAAAGGAAAGAACAAGGTCTTATAGCAATTACAGAGTAAGCCTTCGGCTCATCACACTGAGGAACCGGAGCTGAGGAAATTGACGACGTGCCATTAACTGAAGGAGATCTGACACGACACCTCAAGATTGGTTCCAAGCTGACCGAAGGATTGAGAAGAAGACTGATAGACTTCCT
>NW_013644615.1:0-241 GCF_000695525.1 Brassica oleracea var. oleracea
GAGAGTCACACTGATTCTTCACTTTCTCAAAAGGACAAAAAGACAACAAGATGGGATGTCGGCATAAGGGTTTGCCGAATGGGCCTCAAGTCAAACCGGTGGAGATTTGTGAAGGTTTGGACTTCGCCACATCCAGATGGGCCAGCAGCAGCACTCCTAATGGGCCAAGAAAACTCACAGGTCCACTTCAGCCGCAACACCTGATCACGTACGAAACATATATATATCAATGTTAGTATGG
>NW_013644616.1:0-241 GCF_000695525.1 Brassica oleracea var. oleracea
ATCAACGCATGTGCTTTCTTAGACGACGTGGCGTACCGTCAAGGGTATTTTTGGGAGAATGCATTAAAAAGACTACACTGACCAAGGATTTTTCGTGCATAAGGGTATTTATCTAATTTTGGTTTCTATTAGGTATATTCACCCAATTGTCTCTAAATAAAATGTACACATTTTTTCTTTTCCTCTCAAATGGTTGCAACAAAAATGTAATGATTCTCACTAAAACTCTCCAACCTCTCTC
>NW_013644617.1:0-241 GCF_000695525.1 Brassica oleracea var. oleracea
CAAGGCTGCAGTTCATTGGATTTTTCTCCATTATGGCTTCATAAAGCCGCAAATCATATCTCTTAACAGCTTCCAGATTTGCTTCATATTCTCTCACTGTGCAGCTTTCAGCAACTCGCCAAAACAGGGTTTTTATCTCATGTTGACGGGGGAAGAGCTTCTTCAAGTTCCCATATATATGGCGAACACACATTCTATGCTCAACGTTAGGCAAGATTCTTTCCACAGCATTCAACAAACC
>NW_013644618.1:0-241 GCF_000695525.1 Brassica oleracea var. oleracea
TATCTTCTGCTCGGTTTTTTAAATGACATCATTCATTTTGGAACCGACAAAAAAGCATATCCTTTAATGCAGATCATCATGGTTTTTTTCATACGTTAGATGCAAATCAAACGTTTTGATTGTACTCATAAGAAAACAACAACAAAAAACTGGATGAACATCAATATGATTCTTTCTTTAACCTGCTTAGTAATCTTTTGATAAAACTCTTTGTATATATAAAACAAAATATTTATTTTTT
>NW_013644619.1:0-241 GCF_000695525.1 Brassica oleracea var. oleracea
GGGAGGCGGAGGGCTTTCAGGGTTTCCCTTTTCGATGGGAGATTTCTGGCTAGGGTTTTGACCAGAAGGTCGTTCCTGCGCGGCTCCAAGCCTGTCGAGTGGGGTTTCGAAGTCGACTCTTTTCCCACGGACTTTAGTGGTTCCGCGGGGGCGGATTGCTCCAGTCCTTGTCGTTAAACTCCTCGAGCGCCGCAGTGTTGGCTGGTGCGTTGGCCGCGGATACGTCTGCTGCGGGAGTGTG
>NW_013644620.1:0-241 GCF_000695525.1 Brassica oleracea var. oleracea
AAAGGTTTCTGTGAAAAATGGATCATGCTTATAATGAAGTGTGTTACGTCGGTATCTTTTTCAGTTAAGGTTAATGGTAGCTCTTATGGTCATATGAATGGAACTCGGGGACTACGTCAGGGTGATCCGTTATCACCAACCTTATTTATCCTCTGCGCAGATGTTTTAAGTTCTCTGATTCAACAAGCGGAACGAAACAATGAAATCCAACCAGTGCGTCTCAGTATTGGAGGTCCTTCAA
>NW_013644621.1:0-241 GCF_000695525.1 Brassica oleracea var. oleracea
AGCTACAGCCATATCATCACTTGGGTGGTGCTATATAAGAAACTCCACCATATTTGGAAGATATACCAGAGGAATCACTCTCTACTCTACAGAGCCTGCATTTGTATGTTTAATGTGGGAATTAACGCCGTAGTAATCGTGAAATAGTAACTAATTATAAGAAGAAATAAGTGACTCTTTTAAGAAACACTGAGTGGTTTGGCTTTCATGATAAAAGTAGAAGTGTGTCCTTAATGTGGCT
>NW_013644622.1:0-241 GCF_000695525.1 Brassica oleracea var. oleracea
AAAAATCTAAATCAATACTGTTTTATGACTTCACATTGAGGACAAAGATTGAAACCATATACTGACCTTGAGTTGATGTTTAACGTGGTCAGTAGCAACTAGAACTGATTCAAATTTTGTCGGAACCTAAAACCACCGTGACTGTAAACAAAATTAATTGTTTTGAAATTCATTCAAATCTGAGAGGAAGACTGAAACCAGAAATAAATATTGGACAGAGACTTACGACTGTGAATCTAAC
>NW_013644623.1:0-241 GCF_000695525.1 Brassica oleracea var. oleracea
GATAGCTTAGCACGCAGCGCTAGGAAGGAAACGTCATTTGTAGTTCACATGGATCAAGATCTCCCACTATGGTTCACAGAGTCAACATGAGTCTGTAAAGTTGTTGACAAAAAAAAAGTAGAATTATTTTTAAAAATGGAAAGAAATAGACGTTAAAAAAGGAAAGAAATATAAACGAATAAGAATGCAGTCAATTAGGGCCGAAGCCCGCAGTCCGAGCCCGCCCAGCCCTAAAAATTAT
>NW_013644624.1:0-241 GCF_000695525.1 Brassica oleracea var. oleracea
TAACCAAATTTATCCTTGGTTTTAAAGAGATAAATCATACTATATATAAATTGAGAAGTCACTTAATTGATTTTTTCTTATGTATTGTTAATAGATTAAGTTTTAGAAAATAGTTATAATTTGATTGGTTATTGATGTTTATTAGTTATTTATTTCAATCAGATCTAAAAATAAAAGGTAACTATAGAACTATATAATATAAATTACCAAATAACACATGTAATATTACAAATAATAGTTT
>NW_013644625.1:0-241 GCF_000695525.1 Brassica oleracea var. oleracea
AAATACAAATACAAATATTCACTCGAAAATACATATATTCACTTCAGTATAAGAAATATATATATACACAGTAGTACGTCTTTTCATGTGAATCTCGTGAAAAAAAGACAGATTTTTTCATATGCATATTGAAAACATTAACTCAACATCTCTGTCTACAAAAATGAAAATCTGTAAATCAAACAGAATCGTAATGAGTTTGTTTTGTGGTCACTAAATGGAGAATATCTATTAACAAGCG
>NW_013644626.1:0-241 GCF_000695525.1 Brassica oleracea var. oleracea
TATTCTTCTGGAAATGCTTGCTTTCTGAATCATCACCTTCCATCAACCTTTTTAGAACACTTGGTGGTTCTTTCAATAAAGGCAATTGCACTTGTCCTTGCATACAACATAGTGAAAATGTAGGATTCTTAGCATTCCGGCGTTTGTTCAACCTTTCTCCATACCACATCATTGCACCACAATGTGAACATGTATATTTTGGATCACCTTCATCAGTATATTCTGAATTTACAAAAAAAAA
>NW_013644627.1:0-241 GCF_000695525.1 Brassica oleracea var. oleracea
TCTTCTTCTTCTCCACCTTCTTTATTAAGATTTATCTTAGAAAACTCAACCTTGAATGTACGGAGGTGCAGAAATGTGGAACCCTAGTAAAGTTGAAAGATTGGAGGATGATGATGAATCATGGGAAGTCAAAGCCTTCGAGCAGGACACTAAAGGGAACATCTCTGGTACCACTTGGCCTCCAAGATCTTACGCTTGCAATTTCTGCCGCCGTGAGTTCCGTTCTGCTCAAGCCTTAGGC
>NW_013644628.1:0-241 GCF_000695525.1 Brassica oleracea var. oleracea
AGAAGATCTTTGAGTAATTAAATCTTTGAAAGAAAGGATTTGCCAATATGTTGGAGTTGATGTAAATCCTCGGTGATATTTGAAAAGAAAAGAAACTCATGATACTAAACCATCATGTACGTCCTACTTGAAAAGGACAAAGGTATGAATGCGGTAGAAACCGCTATCGTGGTCGTGGAAGAGGACGAGGAAGTAGATTCCGTCCATGTGAAATAATTAGAACTTCCACGAAAAATGAAAG
>NW_013644629.1:0-241 GCF_000695525.1 Brassica oleracea var. oleracea
AACCCTAAAAACGAATCGCAGGAATGCAAGTTATGAAACATACCGGGTAACTCAGTGTTTGTATTTGACAAAGCCATTATTTGAACACACTACGGAACTTAAAGAGCTCTGTCAGTATTGGAGATGGTCCCACTGTCAGTTCAACAAATTTAGTGACGTTAGTGAATCAAATAACTACAGATGAATATGTAAGCTTGAAGAGGTTGTTGCTTCTGGTGACATCAAAACCTTTTTCAGGAGA
>NW_013644630.1:0-241 GCF_000695525.1 Brassica oleracea var. oleracea
TCTCTCCTGGGTTTCTGCGTTTTGTTCGATAACAAGATATACCTTTGATTCTTCTTAGCAGATTGTATCCATTAATGGAGGAGAACCAGAGAAGCAGGTTCAAAAAAGTTTGTCTCTTTTGCGGAAGCCACTCTGGTAATAGAGAAGTCTTCAGTGATGCTGCCATCGAACTCGGCAATGAACTCGTTTGCTCTCTCCCTCTCTCTCTGTTTTCTTCCTCCCTCTAATGATTGCTTATCGT
>NW_013644631.1:0-241 GCF_000695525.1 Brassica oleracea var. oleracea
TGTGTTTAATCCCATTAATTCATAAGCCCACCACGACGGATCTTCAATGCTTGGTTTGCATCGGCAAGGCGGTGTACTTTCAGGTATAAATATATCGATATTTCTCCCCTTGAAATCATCTTCGTTTTATATCTCTTTCAGTATATTAATCGGATATGGTGTCACTTTTCTGAATTGCCATAGTCCTATCTCTGCAACCTTTTTATGCTTCTTGGATTGGAACCGTAAGTGCCGCCACCAC
>NW_013644632.1:0-241 GCF_000695525.1 Brassica oleracea var. oleracea
GGGTCTTGGATGTGGAAGAAACTATTACATCTTAGGCCTTTGGCAATGCAGTTAACGAAAATGGAGGTAAATAGCGGATCTAGTACTTCATTCTGGTATGATAACTGGTCGCCCTTGGGAAATCTAATAGAGTTAACAGGGGAAAGAGGTAGTATGGATCTTGGTATTCCTCTTAATACTACAGTAGAAGGAGCTATTCAGATGTATAGAGCTAGAAGACATAGAGTAAATACTCTGAGGT
>NW_013644633.1:0-241 GCF_000695525.1 Brassica oleracea var. oleracea
AAAAAAAAAAGAAAAACAAGTCTTCTAAAAAGGTAGCGGTCTGCTCCGGGGATGGGAAAGACTTAGGGGAGAAAATCAGGTGGAAGGCGATCATTCGACTAGCGAGGCAGATGGTGCTAACGATCCAACCGAGGTGGGCCTTGTTGGGTCGATTGGTGCGAAGAGGAAAGAGCCGACCGACGGGAATTTTCTTCGACCTGGCGGAAAGATTCAGAAGAGGTCGCGAGGTCCTTCTCCTCTT
>NW_013644634.1:0-241 GCF_000695525.1 Brassica oleracea var. oleracea
TTACACAGCTCGGTCGCTACGTAGCGACCGAGCAAGCACACGGCTCGATTGCTACGTAGCGATCAAGCCTAAGCCAAGCTCGGTCGCTACGTAGCGACTGAGCCGTGTGCTCAAGCCAACTCTCCACTTGCTACGTAGCGACCTGTCAGGCCTACAAAGGGTCCTCCTTTGCGTTCTCCTTTGAATCCTCATCGTAACGCTTTTCGTTTCGTCTCAATTGGAGTTTCCGTTGAGATTTTAC
>NW_013644635.1:0-241 GCF_000695525.1 Brassica oleracea var. oleracea
ATGATGTCCTAGATCCGAGATGGGCCAAGAAACAAACTCTTAGTCCAACACATGCGAGAAACGTTGACAAGAAAAGTCATGTAAGCAGTGCCTCTAAACTTTATCTATAGGTCAGATAGTTGGTAATATCCAGAGTGTATCTGTTTGTTGTTTGCTGTATGTTTTTCTAATAAGTGCATATTATTAAATAAGTTGTGTGAATATATTCCTGGTTTGAAGAATTGATGATCTAATGTTCTTT
>NW_013644636.1:0-241 GCF_000695525.1 Brassica oleracea var. oleracea
AGTTTCCAAAAAAATTTGTAATCAAAATCTCGTTATTAATAAAACAATAATTTTATTCAGTTTATACTTTCAAAATACAAAGTCCAGCGAATCTAGTCTTTAGATTCTAGCAACCCGAATCCAAGAAACTTATAAATTTCTTTTAATGACTTTGGTATCCGACTTCGAAAAGAGACCGGACTAGCGCATAATGACCGTCTACCGAAATTAAGCCGGAGAACCCACCGGAAGCATCCAGAGA
>NW_013644637.1:0-241 GCF_000695525.1 Brassica oleracea var. oleracea
ATAACCCCTATAAAATCGCTATTTTCTTGAGAAACGAACACAAGAAAGGCTCCAAACCTCTTTCAACATTATCATATGTTAGTTCAGGATGCAACTACGTATTATAACAATTTTTTTCATATTTTTTGAAATTTTCTCAAAATCTGCGTTAACCCCTACAAAAATATTGAATTTTGATAATTGTTTTATATTCCTAAGCCTATAATCTTTAGTGTTGTTTTAAAATTTCTAACCACATTCT
>NW_013644638.1:0-241 GCF_000695525.1 Brassica oleracea var. oleracea
TGAGATCAGCTTGGTTGATTTAGTTTTAATTCCTGAACGATCTCTAGCCTTTATATGTCCACCAAACTGTTTGTTTGTATTCCAAATAGAGCAATATGAAAAAGTTTTTAAATCAATTTTGTGTGGTATGCATTGCGTTTGATGCAAAGGTACATACAGCAACACAATGAGGTCGAGCTCTCTGCACTCTGAATGGGTATATACCACATTTTCATCATAACTTAAAATCTTATCGAAAAAG
>NW_013644639.1:0-241 GCF_000695525.1 Brassica oleracea var. oleracea
TGTCGAGTTATGAAGTCTCCGGTTCTTGGTCTTATCGATTGGCGGGCAAGGCAGCAGCGATAAGTGTGGTTGGGTGTAGAAGTGGAGGTTATCGGGTGGCAGGCTATGGGCAGCAGCGGTAACTCCCAATCATTGGCTTTCCCTCAGCTTCAAAGTCTACTAAATTTTCTGTTATTCTCCTGCGTTGATGGTAACCGTTTATTTGGTTCTATGTCGGTGTAGATTTATGTTTTTTAAGTCA
>NW_013644640.1:0-241 GCF_000695525.1 Brassica oleracea var. oleracea
TAGTTAATATTAACTGGAAATAGTTATTTGATAGAATTTTTTTTTTTTTTAAATCTTAGACACAATATAATAGTAAAAGATTATGTAATATTAATTTCCTTTTTAAAAATCCTACAAAACTGTAAAAGAATATTTGATAGTTGTTTTTCTTTTTTTTTTAAAAAAATCATAAACAAAAGAATTTTTTATAATACTTTTAAGTTCTAACCAAAAGAGAATTGTAAAAATTTATTTGATATTA
>NW_013644641.1:0-241 GCF_000695525.1 Brassica oleracea var. oleracea
CCAGAAACCTGTGAACACTTCATCGAAAATTACTGGAATTTTTCTGTTCCTGCACTCGTTGACCAGAACTCGTTGGAAGAGAGGATCAACCATGTGCATTCCCCCAGCACCATGGATCACTGCAGATACAATCAGCCACCTTAATAAAATAGTAGTTTGAATCTAGCAATTTAGATAGCACGATGCTAAGCCTTACTGAATATCTGAAGTCATACTTATGGATATACTATCATAGTCATAC
>NW_013644642.1:0-241 GCF_000695525.1 Brassica oleracea var. oleracea
TCTAATGATAGTGGTTTTAAGAATAAGGTCTGCGACACTTGTATTCGTGACAAGCAAACTCGTTATTCTTTTCCAAACAGTTCTAATACAACAAAGTCTTTATTTGATTTGGTGCATTTTGATTTGTGGGGTCCTTACCGTACTCCATCTCGCTGTGGTTCTCGTTATTTCTTGACCGTCATTGACGATTATTTTCGCAGTATTTGGCTTTATCTCTTACCTTCAAAGCAAGACGTTTCTG
>NW_013644643.1:0-241 GCF_000695525.1 Brassica oleracea var. oleracea
TTTCTCTAGCTTTTCTTTTAGCCTTCTTTCCCCTAGTGTTAGCCAATCTAGCCCTCGCTTCAGATAGCATCTCCATCTCATCATCTTCCATGTCCACAGGATCAGGACGAGCAGGCTTTGATTCTGGATTAGGATCAATCTCACCAGGACGTAATTTCCTTGGATCACCCCCTGCTTCATAACCTTTACCGCACGATGATGCATCAAGAAGCTTTTCGTACCTCTCAAGGCACTGAGATGG
>NW_013644644.1:0-241 GCF_000695525.1 Brassica oleracea var. oleracea
CGACGGTAATGTTCTCCCACCGATCTTGAGGAAGCAGTGCAACGGCTCGAGCACCCGCTACGAACTCTTTAGGATAGGCAGCTGTGTCCGGATGGTCAACTGCACAGGCATAAAAGAGAGGAGGTAAGAGACGAGAAAACAGAACCATTACGTGCTAACGATCGCGATCTACCAAGGTTAGAGTTCCATAAAACTCGAGAGTCGTCGCCGGGCGGATCTTTGAAGGCAAACTCGTCCGACT
>NW_013644645.1:0-241 GCF_000695525.1 Brassica oleracea var. oleracea
ATTCTAGAATGGATGCAGAAAAGGAAGATGAATCAGATTCTGCTGACACAGATATGCCAGCACCAAGAGAAGGAACAAGTAGAGCTGGATGTTCAAAGTCAAAAAGAAAGCGTAAAGAAGTTGATCAAGAGCCTTATGTTGTACGAAATGCAATTCTGGCAGAAAAAAATAAGATAGCTGAAAGGATGTTAGAGATAATGGCAGAGGATCGTGTGGTGTTGCAACAGGATCGTAAGTTCCG
>NW_013644646.1:0-241 GCF_000695525.1 Brassica oleracea var. oleracea
AAAAGCTAGAAAGATGTGCACATCAACTTCCTTAGGATCACAGAACACGTCACTAAGAAGCACAAACAACCTAAGAATACACATTTCTAAGACGGTCTTTCTTAGTTGACCTAATGTTTCACATGGTGTAAGTAGTTGCCTAATTCCAGCTAGCGTCTCAGATCCCCAAAACTTCACAAGAAAACCCTCGGAAAAAGCAATTAAAGCCATAGAAAAATAGTAAACTGTTTTAACTATTGCA
>NW_013644647.1:0-241 GCF_000695525.1 Brassica oleracea var. oleracea
CTTAGGCAACTTTTTGCATTGCCTAGCAAGTTTTACTAATTTTAGATCAAGATAGATCATATTCTTAGACTTTGATTGGTAGAGCATTAGCATTATTATTATGATCTACATTATCCAATCAACAATTGTTAAAAACACATTTAGAGAAGCATTCATTAAATGCTAATGATTTCCAAATGATGTAAGACCAATGCTCTCATATGAAGCTTTTAGAAGAGCATTTGTATTTATAATTTATAAA
>NW_013644648.1:0-241 GCF_000695525.1 Brassica oleracea var. oleracea
TTTGAGTTAGATGATATTCCAGAGACTGCGGAACCAGGAAAGTCAGCGTTGGATATATATTTAGAGGAGCCAAAACTAGAAATGAGAGTTCATCCTGATTAGAATGTGTTGCGATATTGGAAAGAGAACATGCATCGTTTTGGCGCGCTAGCATTCATGGCAATGGTCATTCTCAGCATTCCTATTACCACTACGGCTTCTGAATCTTCTTTCAGTATTGGAGCTCACGTAATAAGCAAGT
>NW_013644649.1:0-241 GCF_000695525.1 Brassica oleracea var. oleracea
TAGAAGAACCATCTGTCTATCGACGTATTGTGGGAAGACTTCTTTACTTGACTCACACGCGGCCTGATATTACTTATGCCGTTCATAAGCTCAGTCAGTATATGTCTGCTCCACGAACAGTTCATCTTCAAGCTGCTAATAGGATTTTACACTATCTGAAGAATGATCCAGGGCAGGGATTATTCTTCTCTGCATCGACTGATCTCCATCTTACAGCTTTCTCTGATGCAGACTGGGCTTC
>NW_013644650.1:0-241 GCF_000695525.1 Brassica oleracea var. oleracea
TGGTCTTAATGTATCCTCCGCAAACTTCAGAATAGCACTCAAAACATGATTAAGCTTCCTTTGGACCGTATCCAATGAAAGAATGAAAATAAATAAATAAATAAAAATGCCACAAGTTGCACTTAAAAAGTATAAAGAAAAAGCCGAGAACACAGCATTGAACATATCTTACATGTGTCAGACACACTGGAGAATCACAGTCGGAACCATATACTTGGGTAACACACTAACACCGTAACAT
>NW_013644651.1:0-241 GCF_000695525.1 Brassica oleracea var. oleracea
TAAAAAAAAAAAAAAAAAAAAAAAAAAAGGTTAAGAATCAACAACCAACCTGCGAGAGGTTAGGGACAGCGCCAGTCATGACCATAGAAGAGGTGACAAAGGCAATGGCAATAAAAAGCTTAACCTTTGTGTTGTGCTCACTTAGATTTGATAAGAACAAAATTTACTTCGAACACAAACACATACATATATATATATACTGCTTGATGTTTTGCACTTGTGCGGACTATATATATATATA
>NW_013644652.1:0-241 GCF_000695525.1 Brassica oleracea var. oleracea
TCTGTCTCCTCCTCGTCCACCGTTTGGTTTGTTCTTATCCCACCAATCAGGATAACCAATAACTTGGAAACAAATCGTGGAATCATGGCCTTGTTTTCCACAATGAGAACAAACCGTCGGTGACTTCGTAAATCTTGTGGCAGCTGCCTGTGCATTCGTCACAGTAGGTTGAACAAGAGAAGATGCGGTCGTAGCAGAGAATCCCACAGCCGGTATCTTATCGTCAGAAGTTCTCATGGCA
>NW_013644653.1:0-241 GCF_000695525.1 Brassica oleracea var. oleracea
GGTGGTTGTGATGGATCTCGAGTCAGTGGTCCTTTACCTCACCGGAGTCACCAATCGGGAAGGCAACACATCCCAGTGCCATGGGTATCAGTTGATGTCTATGGTAGTGTTTTCTTTCACTTTCCTTTTGCAGGTCATTGAGCTTATTCCAGTCCATATGCTGCTATCTTCTCGAATCCGTCTTTCTGCAGGTTGTTATTGTCGGAGGTGCTTCGCGTTCCTTTGGTCAATGCGGCTATTG
>NW_013644654.1:0-241 GCF_000695525.1 Brassica oleracea var. oleracea
TCCAATGTATATATGTATATTGGAGCAAAGAAAAGTTATCACACGTCTTATAAAAAAATGTTAATAACTGACATTTCCGTTATATACTGAAAGTAGACGTCAGTAATCAATTTCACAAGGGAAACAATTCTGAAAGTGTCGGTGAAGTAAAAACAATGTTCAGTCTCTTTGAGTTGATCAGTAATTACTTTTTGCGAATCAAGACTCCAAAATCATATTCCTGAAACAAAAGCCAGAAAGT
>NW_013644655.1:0-241 GCF_000695525.1 Brassica oleracea var. oleracea
CATCGATCGACACAATATCCTCTTGTCGATCGACACCTCTTGAAATCAATGATAGATCGAGTTGTTTTCGTGACAGTGCAGACTCGACACAGTAGAGCACCGATGTATCAATTTTGATCTTATCCCAGATGTAGACAGAGACTATGGAAGATTTCTTGGAGCTAGAGGATGAGGCACAACCTGAAAATTTGGATCACAACTTGGAGAAGAAGCTTGATGACTATCAGCAAACTTCAGAAAA
>NW_013644656.1:0-241 GCF_000695525.1 Brassica oleracea var. oleracea
TAACGGAAATCGACGGTGTGAATTTCGGTTCCCACAATAACTGGTAGACCTTCCCTCGCATGTAGGTTCAAACCAATTCTTACTACCCCAAAGTGAAGGTGAGTATAGCCTTGTTGTTGCCATAATCTAGGCAGGTTCTCCGGGATGTTCAGAGAGATGAATTGTTCTTCCGTGGCTGGAACCTGGCAAGATGAGAACTTGTTGGACTGGACATACTCCATGACCTTATGATTGGATGATT
>NW_013644657.1:0-241 GCF_000695525.1 Brassica oleracea var. oleracea
CGTCCCACAAGTCGACGATACTTTTGTGGATCATCAAACGCTGGACTCTCCACAGTAGCAAGACGATGATTCCGTTCTAGCGGCGTTAAAGCTGGCGCTTCACTGAGATTCTCTGTATCCGAAACAATATCCAACGCGTATTTTCGCTGAGAAAGAAAAATGCCATTTGGTCCACGACTAACCTCAATCCCCAAGAAGTATCGTAGTTTGCCTAGATCCTTCATTGAGAAACAACGACCAA
>NW_013644658.1:0-241 GCF_000695525.1 Brassica oleracea var. oleracea
TGATACCTCCGTTGAGCTTTAGATCTTCAAACCTCTTAGGGATAAAAGCGTTATGAGCTTGAGATTTACCATACTGCATCGTCCAAAACTTCATACGCAGATTCAGACTGTCCAGCCGAAGCTCTTCACGCAATCTTCGATCCACTTCCATCTGCTCCTCGCGAAGTTTCCGATCCACTTCCCTCTGATGGAATGATGCTTGTATCCTTGCGAGTTCAAGGCGTTCAAAGCGACACATCCG
>NW_013644659.1:0-241 GCF_000695525.1 Brassica oleracea var. oleracea
GACAGGTTCATGCTCTTCTTGACGGGTATGACTTAACTGGTCATATCCCACTAAAATTTGAAGCTGGGTCCGCCACTGCCATCAGCCATCGTTACCATGTCGGATCCTTATATGGATGGGACTGTTGAAGAGTTTGATGATTTTTCGTAATATGAGTATAGGCACCATTGTCTGTGAACCATTCGTGACAACTGACAACTAGCATCAGAGAATACAGTGAGTTCTATTTACTGTAAAAGAA
>NW_013644660.1:0-241 GCF_000695525.1 Brassica oleracea var. oleracea
AAGCACCCCTAATGGCAACAGCTTGTCACCATGCCTGATCTTGTTTCGCTCTCTCCAAACCGCATACAGAACTACTTGAAAAGCATATCTTATACAGAACAGAATTCTCTTCTCCCTTGATGATTCATTGATAAACTCCATAATTTCCGACCAATGCTTGGTAAAATAATTACCCATTATACCTTTTACCATAGACTCCCAAAGTTTGGATGTGTAATCACACTCGAAAAACAGATGATTC
>NW_013644661.1:0-241 GCF_000695525.1 Brassica oleracea var. oleracea
CCACTAACCCCTAACAAAGTTATTCATATTTGGTTTTTCTAATCTTAAGTTTGTTCTTTATTTTGCTTGTCTCAGCTCCTGACCACGTACTCAGAAGGCAACAGCTCGTGACGCAAGCCAGTTTCCAGCAAAATCGCTACTGTTTGTGTTTACTATCCTTATGAGTCGTCTTTTGTTTGTATTATAGTGTGCTATATAGTCTGTGGCTTGATATGGAATGGAACAGAGTCATATTTCATCT
>NW_013644662.1:0-241 GCF_000695525.1 Brassica oleracea var. oleracea
CGCATAGACAAGGCTAAGAAATTCCTAAATCCCTAATCATACAAACTGTTCAAATGAAATGTATGAGCATAAGAGCTAATAGATTACTTTCAGAAAATAATAACGAGAGTAGTTCAGGCGCCTGCAAATGATTCAAAAGTCATTAAGACCCATAGAAAATGTTAAGATAATCAGCTACTTTGAAAGAGAAAGTAACACCTTTATTTGATCATCAACTTGGAAACCCTTAAGAAGCAAAATC
>NW_013644663.1:0-241 GCF_000695525.1 Brassica oleracea var. oleracea
AGCTAGATTTGATGTGTAGTTTTCTCACAAACTGGAAACATCAACAAACTACCTTTGTCTAAATATAAAAAGGCTTAACAGCAAGTAGGGTCCAATCATATTTACTAATACATAAGCCCATATGTAGAAAGAGCATACGAGTGTACACAAGGATTTGATCTATGTGTTTATGTATACAGTATTCTTTCTAGACCACGATTCTTCTTTAATCTTCTTCTCTGAATATTCTTCTACTCAAGTC
>NW_013644664.1:0-241 GCF_000695525.1 Brassica oleracea var. oleracea
TCGGATTTAAAACCGACATCGAAGAACCCAACCAATGGATTTGGTCCTATGAAAACCGTCTCTGAAGATAACTAGATAACTGTAGAGAAAGGAGTTGATTGACCTTCCATTAAAATAACTTGATGGTGAGGAAGTAATGCCGAGAATTCTGGTTCTAGAGTACTCGTCAAGGACGATAAATATATGCAATACGGCTGTAACAACATTTTAAAGAACAAATGTATACAACTCCTCCTCCGTC
>NW_013644665.1:0-241 GCF_000695525.1 Brassica oleracea var. oleracea
AGTAGGGAAAAAAATGTGATGATAATTAGAAGGCAACAAATGTACTTTAAGTAACTCAGGTGAGGTCATAGGGGAAACCAAGAAGACTCATGTATTGTCAAGATGAAAACCTAATCTGATCAGGTTGGTCTTCTTTATTTTTATTTATGTATTTATTTTGTTTACTTTGATCAATATATACCTCTTTGCTATTATTTTTCTTATAATACAGTAATCAAATTTGTAGATTTTCTTAGAAACA
>NW_013644666.1:0-241 GCF_000695525.1 Brassica oleracea var. oleracea
GATTTTGGCCGTCGTTAAATTTGTGTTTTCTTGTAGTGTATGTTGATGTAGCTCTTGGTTGTTTTAGCACCGGTGTTTCATTGGTTTTGTGTTGAATCGTTCCACGGGTTCATCCCTTCACTCTAAAGCTTACCTAGCTCCGGTTTTCAGAGTGGGCGATTGCCGAGGTTTATGGAGACTCTGATGCGCTTCAGATCGTAGATCCGAGCCAGAATAATGCAACCATGGTCGAGCTGAATCA
>NW_013644667.1:0-241 GCF_000695525.1 Brassica oleracea var. oleracea
TGTCATTAGAAGTAAATATATTGAACCATACTTTTAAAGCATTTGCTCATGTTTCCTGGTGTACATGGAGTGAGTAGTTTCCCTTGATTGCTAGGTGGAACAGCATCAGTAGGCATGTATACGACATCATGAAACAGTCTCTTAAAAATAGAAGACAGTGGGACATCCGCACTTCTAACTGATTTTCTGTTAAGATTTTTGTCGACTTGCATCCAATTCCCACTGTTCTGTTTTCGTCTAG
>NW_013644668.1:0-241 GCF_000695525.1 Brassica oleracea var. oleracea
GGTTGCTGCAATTCTTCATATTGGAAACATCGAGTTTACTAAGGGAAAGGAAGTGGATTCATCTGTTCCTAAGGATGATAAGGCCAAGTTTCATCTTAAGACAGCAGCGGAACTTCTCATGTACGTAAATTTTTTTGCCTCTGTATGTTTACATGTGTTATCAATTATTCTAGCTAATTGGAAGTCTCTTTTTTAGGTGTGATTTAAAAGCTCTTGAAGATGCATTATGTAAACGTGTTAT
>NW_013644669.1:0-241 GCF_000695525.1 Brassica oleracea var. oleracea
TATAGACCGTCAAATTTATTTTTTATTCTAAATTTTCTATATATTTGTATTTAAAGTATATTCGTATTCAACATATATTCATATTGAAAGTGTACTTTTTGTAGGGATGCATATATGTAATTATCATGTATATAAGAAAGATGCATCCAATTAATGTTTTGCATTACGTCGGGATTTTTTGTTAGGGAAATAAGGTAAGTTTATATTCTACAATAAATTTGCGTGTAAGACTAATTGGAGG
>NW_013644670.1:0-241 GCF_000695525.1 Brassica oleracea var. oleracea
GGATCTCGGATTTCAACTTTCGTATGTTAATCACGAGAAAGTGTCGACCGATGATTCGTAAATAATATCGGGCGATAGACCTTTCAAAATATCGATCGACATAACTATCGTTGCGTCGATCGACACTTCTTCCAAAAAGCTTTACGAATGGGTTTGATTTTTTTTCTCTAACTTTCTAGATCAACTCTCGTTTGTATCTAATCAGTTAGATCATACTAGTTTATTTTCAGGTATTGAGTCA
>NW_013644671.1:0-241 GCF_000695525.1 Brassica oleracea var. oleracea
TAAAGCCCAACGATTTAATCCGAACAAAACATGTAACCCAAACTTTTTCATGGAAGCTCGACGGAAATCAGCATAAAAATATCGCCACGTGGAAGAAATTGCACCCCTCTTCCTGATGATGTGGCACATTGCGGAGAGACCCAAGTCCACTTTATTTATATATATATATACTAGGGTCGACCCGCTCTACCGGCGGGATCAAAATTAAAAAATAATTTAAATAGTTAGAACAAATTATTAA
>NW_013644672.1:0-241 GCF_000695525.1 Brassica oleracea var. oleracea
GTGGTAAATTAGAGACATTTGATTGGTTGATTTAATATGTGGACGTGTACACTCTAGATGCTATAGCTCAATCCCTTTTCTATATTGGATTATTATCGAGCAGATTAGCTAACATTAAAC
Source organism: Brassica oleracea var. oleracea (assembly GCF_000695525.1). Taxonomy (NCBI): domain Eukaryota; kingdom Viridiplantae; phylum Streptophyta; class Magnoliopsida; order Brassicales; family Brassicaceae; genus Brassica; species Brassica oleracea. The sequence goes on from NW_013644672.1 coordinate 121, forward strand.
TCTCGAGCTTTCAATTGTAATTAATTTCCAGGTAAATTCATTGCACTGCTTAAACTCTTAATTTGCACATGATTGTATATATAAGAATAAGATCATCAAGAGCAGAATCGAAGGAGTATAA
>NW_013644673.1:0-241 GCF_000695525.1 Brassica oleracea var. oleracea
TCTTGCTTGGAAACAACTCGTTCTTTTAATGTGGATGGATAATTACAAGTAAGAAATGTTCTCCCATGTTTATCTCCTTGATCTACTCCATAGCAGTTTTACTATTGGTTGGTTCCACATGTTAGTTTTCTTTATATATTAAGTCCAAATATTTATTAAATAGATCCGAACATAACGTGACTTGGAACATTCCGTTTTGACAAACTTAGTTTAAGATTTGTTTGTTTTTTTCAGAAATAAT
>NW_013644674.1:0-241 GCF_000695525.1 Brassica oleracea var. oleracea
AATAAATGTGTTGGCTTAATCAGTGCCTCCTGCAACATCATCTATTTCATTCGGCACTCATTCATATGGTCGTATAGGACCGGTTATCTCCCACGGTAACTCCTCGGAGTCGGACACTCTGTCTACGATAAATCAAGAACGCCGCATAGCTACAGGTATCATCGCATTGTTTTACACAAATTAATAATAAATTCTTAAAAATCAACCAATCAACAAATAAAAATAAATGCAGATTCGGCAC
>NW_013644675.1:0-241 GCF_000695525.1 Brassica oleracea var. oleracea
CCTCTAGGTCCTTATGGGTGGAAAAGCCGACCCAAAGAGACTATAACCCCCAACTCTTGGAGAAAACTGAGTCTTCGAGACCTAGCGGACCAACCCTCCAAAAAAATAGGGTCCCTTCTCGCTCTATGGACATGCCTGAGGAAGCTATAAGTCAAGCAAGAGATGAAATCAGAGGATATATGGTTCAATACACAAACTGTCAGGACCCTACTGAAAGTGCAGCGCGAAAGGAGAGACTCCG
>NW_013644676.1:0-241 GCF_000695525.1 Brassica oleracea var. oleracea
ACTAAGTCTCAAGAAGCACAGAGTTTGGTTTTTGTGGAAGGTGACAATAAAGAGGAAGATATGTATTTCTTCATATTTTGAGTGGCATGCAAAGGTGGGGAGTGGGGACCTCGTAGACTTTTTGACGTTTCTTTGCTCTTATTTTTATCTTGTTTATGATAGTAATGTATAGGAGTGGTCTTATGTAATATAAGACCGTCCAGACTCTCTTCCAAAGAGTGTTCTATTCAAATTGTTGTTC
>NW_013644677.1:0-241 GCF_000695525.1 Brassica oleracea var. oleracea
TTTCGTAGTAATATATCATTAATTAATTAATGGCATGTTGTTAAGATCAAATCCTCATAAATTGTGAAATCAACCCTAAATTTGAATCTTTCCAACAATATTGTATTATTGAAATGAAGAAACGTTTACAACTCTTAACTGCCACTAGAAGATATCGGAAACACTCTCCAATGAGTTTTCCGATCTAACTTCCTAAATCGATCCCCTCACCAGAATCGCCACAAGAATCAACAGTCTCAAT
>NW_013644678.1:0-241 GCF_000695525.1 Brassica oleracea var. oleracea
AAAAACTCGCCTGGCTTCTTGGGGTCTGAACATCACCACTACATGCAGTCTATGCAACTCCGCAGATGAAGCCAGGGACCATCTCCTTTTGAACTGCAGGTTTGCCGTGTACCTTTGGGCTGCAGTCTTCGCAAGGCTCTCCCCTCGACAGCCACCGTTCATATCTTGGGCTGAGCTGCTCTCTTGGTGTAGAGTCCAATCGCCATCAGCGCCATCTACCCTGCGAAGACTAGTCACCCAC
>NW_013644679.1:0-241 GCF_000695525.1 Brassica oleracea var. oleracea
TTTAAAACAACACTAAAGATCATAGACTTCATTATATAGAGCATTTACAGAAAAAATCAATATTTTCGTAGATGTTAACATATATATTTTGAGAAAAATTCAAAAATACGAAAATACTGTTTTAATGCATAGTTGCATCATTTATTAGCACATTTATAATTTTCTACCCAAAAAGTATAAATTCCTAGCTATAGTCTTAATCTTCTACCCAGAAAGTATAAATTCGGCATTTGCATCCCTA
>NW_013644680.1:0-241 GCF_000695525.1 Brassica oleracea var. oleracea
TAGAGTTCCAGCGTGTAATACAATCCAGAGACAAGCTTCCTCTACTAACCTTTCCAGTTAGAACCCTCAGCTGAAATGACTGAAACCATGTACCAGATGACCTGACATACTTGACAACATTCCTAATAGCCACTACACTCTCTTTCACCTCAGCTAGACCATCCTTGACTATCAAGTTCAGTATATGCGCACACCAACGCATATGCAGTAATGCACCATCCTTGATTAGAGCATTGGGTCC
>NW_013644681.1:0-241 GCF_000695525.1 Brassica oleracea var. oleracea
TGTTGTTGTAGCGCTGGCGATTGTTGTAGTTGTTGTTGTTTCCACGCTGTTGAGCCATGTTTGCAGTCGCAGGAACGGGAGAGGAGACGGTGTCAGGGGCAGCTAGCAACTTAGCTTCATGATTCAAGAGTTTCTCATGAAGTTCAGTTATTGTTGGTGGTGCATCGCGACCTTCGATCTGATCTACAACGGTCTTATAGTCTTCAGGGAGACCATCAAGTATCAGATCAATCTGATCCTC
>NW_013644682.1:0-241 GCF_000695525.1 Brassica oleracea var. oleracea
CTTCCGAACTCCAACCGACTCCACACAGCCTTGAAACAATATCTCTCTAGACTCAGTTATCTGGACATACTTAACACTGTCTCTGATCTTCTCTAACGCCTCACCTATCACCGCTAAACCATCTTGTACAATGAGGTTTAAAATATGAGCAACACACCTGATGTGAAAGAACTCTCCACCACAGACTAAATCTTTCTTAAGCTGCATCTTGACTACTCCTTGCATATTATCATTGGAAGAG
>NW_013644683.1:0-241 GCF_000695525.1 Brassica oleracea var. oleracea
TGTTCCAGATCTTTACGAGTATTGAGTCCATCTTTTGATTTCCCGCAGTGCAGTAATGTGGAGACAATGCTATTTCCCACATTTCGCTCTATATGCATGACGTCCAGGTTATGCCTTACGGGCAGGTCCTATTAAAATCATAAACACACAAAACAAAGTCAGATAAAGCTTTCTTGATATATATTGAAAAAGCTACAAACTGTTAAAATATAACACATACCTCCCAATATGGCAGTTCAAA
>NW_013644684.1:0-241 GCF_000695525.1 Brassica oleracea var. oleracea
CCATGTGGGATCATGCATTCATGCCTATGGGTTTGGTTTCCGGTGAGTTTATAAAATTTTACACACTTATCTTAGAGAAATTCAGTGTCAACTTAATTACAGTGAAATAATCTAAGACCAGCGAGATTAGCCCTTAAGCATTAACTACTAAGAATCTGAAAACGAAACCCTGATAATAGGTTTCACCACCCGAACCAACCTTGCTATATAGTTGTTCTCTTCTTGCATTGGTATCTTAGCC
>NW_013644685.1:0-241 GCF_000695525.1 Brassica oleracea var. oleracea
CGCACCTAAGCGAACATTCTTCTATGCTCTTGTAACACCTGTTCTTAAGTCCAGCTTTGGAGACACAACAAGGACAAGTAATGTTTTTTTCTTTGCCGCATTTGATTTGCTTACAAGTTTCTTTGCCCGCTTCAAGACCTTGGCCATCAACAACTATATAAACAAAAGAGTAACAATATATCATTATCCGGAAGAAAAAAATTATTATGAATATTTTGATGTGACTGTAATGGTAAAAAAA
>NW_013644686.1:0-241 GCF_000695525.1 Brassica oleracea var. oleracea
GGTTCAGATCAGTCGAAGTTCTGCTCGATACTCCGCCGGGAAGTCCGTAGAACTGTCTAGGAGATAAAGGAGGTTCTGTCCGACTCTAGATCAGTCTGTCCAGGCCTGTCAGTTTCTTCATGGTGAAGCCGAGGTACTGTCCAAGTCGAGTCCAGTCCACCCCAGTCAAGTCGTCCCTTGGGTGTTGGCCAAGACCTCTCCGATTAACCAGCTGCTTCTCGCCTAGAACACTGTGAGTTGG
>NW_013644687.1:0-241 GCF_000695525.1 Brassica oleracea var. oleracea
AGATGTGAAGAGACCAACCTTGTGCTGAACTGGGAGAAGTGTCACTTGATGGTTAAGGAAGGGTATGTGCTTGGACACAAGATTTCAGAGAGGGGGATTGAGGTAGACAAGGCCAAGATTGAAGTGATGGTTAGGTTAGCTGCACCAAAGACGGTTAAAGACATTAGAAGCTTCCTCGTTCATGCTGAATTCTTTAGAAGATTCATCCAAGACTTCTCGATGATAGCAAGGCCAATGACTA
>NW_013644688.1:0-241 GCF_000695525.1 Brassica oleracea var. oleracea
GAAAGACAAATTGACCTTTGGGGATATTTTGGGGTGGGGTCATTACAATTCTCCCCTACTTACAAAGAATTCGTCCCCGAATTCAAGTCATAAGCTGACATACACAATGTCAGCATAACAAAACCTCGAATACTAATCATCGCTCGGCCTTTCAAGTCTCCTCCTGAGTCTTATCTCCCTCTCAACGAACTCTGACAAACACGGTCGACATTCCCGGAACTGTTTTCTCTTGATGATCCAA
>NW_013644689.1:0-241 GCF_000695525.1 Brassica oleracea var. oleracea
GCAGCATGTGGTTAGAGGAGAGTGTTCCTACTCAGCCTATATGGGTACTTCAGTAGAAGAAAGTGTTGTTATGAAGGGGCAAGGAACCAAAGGAGCAGATGATCCTATCACAAAGAAAGAATGGGATGGGTTTGTCAAGTATGTGTATGCTTTGGCTACGACCCGGAGACAAGGTGCTCCTGCCTTAGCATCGACATCTGGTGTGATCCTGATCAGGATTGGAATCAATGGATTGAAGCCA
>NW_013644690.1:0-241 GCF_000695525.1 Brassica oleracea var. oleracea
ATTTGGTTGAATAATTTGTTCTGTTGAATTGATTTAGAATTTTTTTAATAATTTTTTATTTTTTTTGTATATATAAAATCGATTTTTGTATATAAATTCGATTTTTGTATATAAATTCGATTTTTGTATTTTACAAAACGATTTTTGTATATATATTCGATTTTTTGGATTTTACAAAACGTTTTTTTGTATAGAAATTCGATTTTTTGGATTTTACAAAACATTTTAAATATCTATAAAA
>NW_013644691.1:0-241 GCF_000695525.1 Brassica oleracea var. oleracea
TTCAGATGGGATGATCTCTTGGCTTTCCGTAGAATATATATATATATTTTTTTAAAAGAAAAGAAGATGAATGGTAGAAGATGGATGAAGAAGATGGAAAGATGAGAAAAATGAACACACAAGTACCGGTTGAGTGGCTCTGATACCACTTGATACGTCCTAGATTAGGGAAAGATCACTCAATCGGACTTAAGGGATATGAACTCGCCAAAAGAGAGAACTGGTGGATTGAATGGTGACA
>NW_013644692.1:0-241 GCF_000695525.1 Brassica oleracea var. oleracea
TCATACGGTTTCAGATTTTGACCGGTACATGGCTGAGATACGGAGTGTAAACCTGGACCTTGCAACGTATTCGGAGAATGCCGACGTCAGCCTATGGTCAAGGGTTTATTGTCAGGGGGACATGTACAACATAAAGACAAGCAACATCGCTGAATCTATTAATTTTGCTCTGAAGCGAGCTAAAGGATTTCCGATTCAGTTCATGTTGGAGTTCATAAGGGAGAAGCTAGGAAAGTGGTTT
>NW_013644693.1:0-241 GCF_000695525.1 Brassica oleracea var. oleracea
ACCAGGATGAACCGCGATGTAAGAAGCTTGATATGGATACATAAGGTTGTGGAGAATCACCAGGAAGTTTGAAATAATCTCATAGGAGTTTGGATGAAGAAGCTATCCCACTTTCAAATCAGGTGATCCCAATTTTTCTGTTTGGGAATATGACAACTTATTCGTCATTCTAATCAAACCAGGATGAACCGATATAAGAAGCTTGATATGGATATATAAAGTAGTGGAGAATAACCAGGAA
>NW_013644694.1:0-241 GCF_000695525.1 Brassica oleracea var. oleracea
AGAGGTAGATTGCCACAAAGTGAGACAAACCGTGGAGCAGAAGATCATATTGCCGTGCTACACAAGGAGTGAAGACCAGCTAGCTGATATCTTCACCAAGGCAGCAAGCACTAAGGTATGTGAGTTCATTCATCCAAAATTGGGACTCATTGACCTATCATGTCAATGATATCTCCTTCATGAAGTGTTCTACTCTCTTTCCTTGACTTGGGTTTTCTCCCAAAGGGTTTTACCTAGTTGA
>NW_013644695.1:0-241 GCF_000695525.1 Brassica oleracea var. oleracea
TTTTAGAATTTGGGGTTTGGAATGGAAAGAAGAGATTGAGGTTAAAGTGAAGATTGGTTTGGGGTTTGGAATATATGAAGTCACTACAGGAAATGTGGGTATTAATAGCGTCGTAGCATAGCGTTTTTTGCTTCTCTGCTATTGTATATAAACATGGGCCTTTATAATCGCGTTTTTGAAATGTATAAGCTATGTTTGTAGTCGCGGGAAAATAAAATAATTCAGCCGCGTTAATTTGGTA
>NW_013644696.1:0-241 GCF_000695525.1 Brassica oleracea var. oleracea
AAGATCGCAGGGTCTTCTTGATCTATAATTGATGGTTCCGGCTACCATGGTCAGTCCTTGGGGGCCTCATGATCCGTACTTGATGGTCCCGGCTACCAAGGTCGGTCTTTGAGTATCTATGCACGGGACCATAGAAGGTGTTTGGGTTTATAAATTCATCTTTCAGTGGGGATTGCCTACGTACCCTTCAGTGGGGGATCAAGCCGTTCGTAGTTCATGTATATGGAGGCACGAAGCCTAG
>NW_013644697.1:0-241 GCF_000695525.1 Brassica oleracea var. oleracea
GTGTATAAGTGTTTCTCTTATGTTGTGGGGATTGCGTTCATACAATCAGAAAAATGTTTATTATAGGGCAAGAAACAAATTTTTGACTTCATAATCAGTCTAAGACACTTAATAAGGGTTATATAAGTGTTATTCAAACCTCAAAACGTTGTTTTCGGTTTAAAAACCTACTTCCTCGGAATTTCCTCGGAATTTTACGAGGGAATTCCGAGGAAACCCTTATCTTCCTCGGAATTCCGTC
>NW_013644698.1:0-241 GCF_000695525.1 Brassica oleracea var. oleracea
GTTTATATTCGACATCTTCAGATATCCCACGAAGTCGATATCTCGCGAAAAAACTCACGAAACGGATCTCGAACAAAACATTTCACATCGAAGAAGGATATGAGAAGACAACTCATCACCCTTCTTCCACGCCATACGTAAGCTTATGAAAGATGCAACTCGATCATCTTGTCATAAAGAGAAAGCCGCAGAAAGGCAGGGATTCAAAGCCACATACGGCCAGTTCCGAAACACGAAATGA
>NW_013644699.1:0-241 GCF_000695525.1 Brassica oleracea var. oleracea
CTTCTCCTCGTTTAATTATCATGTGATGGTAAACTGCGTATGAGTGGGGGGAATGTATTTTTCTTTCTTGTTTCCCTGTTCGTCCTCCACTCATGGTCAAGCTTAGTGTTCTCGTTCAGTAAGAAGCGGGGGCATCTTCATATGTACCTGTAGAGCTGATGATGAGAGCGGTTTCTTTTTTGTTTTGTTTCAAGCTACTTATCAAAGTTTGTTGAGTGAGTCCCTTAGCTCTGGGGTTTGT
>NW_013644700.1:0-240 GCF_000695525.1 Brassica oleracea var. oleracea
TTTTCAAATATGACCTAAAATTTCAAGTCAAACACAAAAATAATCCAAGCTTTTTTTGAAACTTTCTTTTTTCTTATTCACCCTAGAAGTTCGAGTTATTCACGAAAATGCCATTATTTTTTCTTCTTTTTTTTTTTAAAAAATGAGTCTTTTACCTTATCATCTTCATCTTCACCAATTTTTTACAATATTTTCATTGCCATCAATACACTAACCACCATGAACAACCAATTTGAAGCT
>NW_013644701.1:0-240 GCF_000695525.1 Brassica oleracea var. oleracea
GAACCGCACCATCTCCCACCCCGTCCACAATGGAAAACCCGAAGGACGACCTACGACAATCGCTCAACCAAAAATCAGAAGGAACAGACCGACCGATCTAAGGCGGAGCCAGAGCCAATTGTCCCGTATCAACGCAAGCCTCAAGATCTGCGTACGCGTCTTGACTCTCTCAGAGCCGAGCAAACGGCACGACTGGGGAAGGTACATCAAGAGCAACCACAACGTTTGATCGTGATCATG
>NW_013644702.1:0-240 GCF_000695525.1 Brassica oleracea var. oleracea
CGCTGCCGCAGATTATTGTTCGTTTAGAAGACGCACGAAGTTGAGGTCGACGCCGACGCTGCCGCAGGAAGCAGATTTTTGGGTTGTTCGTTTGACAGACGCAGCGGCTATTTTCATTTTTTCAGATTTATTTTAAATTTTTTATAAAATTGTATTTAAATAAATCAAGTGTAGTTTAAACATATTTACATCCATTAAAATATTATGTTTACTTGATAATAATTTTTTGGTCAATTATAC
>NW_013644703.1:0-240 GCF_000695525.1 Brassica oleracea var. oleracea
AAATCTAAGACATGCATGAAGGATTCATAACTAAAAATTAAAAACAAATCGTTGACTTACCTTTCGATTAAGAGATGCATGAAGGATTTGGAATTGGAGTCGACGATCTAGATAGAGAGGCGGAGGCTTCGAGTAGAGGAACCGAGCGACACGTCCAATGATTCATCGTCGACGAGAGATCAACAAAGAGATTCGGAGTCTTCGACGAGATTTCACGACCTTGAGGCGGAGCCACCGAGA
>NW_013644704.1:0-240 GCF_000695525.1 Brassica oleracea var. oleracea
GTAAATTTTAAAATCCCCAAATTTAAACCACTTAACAAACAAAGGTTCAGAGTAACTCATACACACCTATTCTATGATCACGTTATCACCTTCTTTAAAGCCACATTCTTCAGTGATTTGTTCACACCACAAGCATCAACCATGTGCTGGAACCTTTTCTATGAATTCATGAATCTGACAAACAAAATTTGCGTTGACACTGGTTAGTGACAAACGAACCACAACAGTCTGAGGAAAACG
>NW_013644705.1:0-240 GCF_000695525.1 Brassica oleracea var. oleracea
ATTCCAACGATTTTTTCCCTCAGAATCCTTGATGTTTTCTTGTAGTGTATGTGTTTGGTTCCAGTTGAATCATTTTGGCTTCGTTACACCGTTTGACTCTATTAATATACAAGACAATATTCAACAAATGTGTGTTTCTCTACGCTTAATCGTAATACCTCCCAGAACACTTAGTCTATTAGGAGACATTGTAGTGAATGCTTTTAACAAAAGGTTTGTAGCTACCGTTAGGTTGAACGC
>NW_013644706.1:0-240 GCF_000695525.1 Brassica oleracea var. oleracea
CAAATTAGAAAAATCACATAACAAAGTGAAAGCAAAAGAGAACAAAAAGAAAGGCATAAGGTACACGAATCACCATGGAGAAGATGAACAATTATAAACTTGAAAATTTGAAAAACCCTAATTTTAACTGTTGGACTCGCCGTACAGATATAAGGAAGATGAAAACCATGTCGTTTTTTTTTTTGCATTTATGAAACTATGCGTTCCATTTAGACGGAGATTTTCAAATTTATAACGGGA
>NW_013644707.1:0-240 GCF_000695525.1 Brassica oleracea var. oleracea
GATGATTATATAGAAATGATAAAGTCGATTACAAGGTTTGAGAGAATTAATATTGGGAGTCTCTCTCCTCCCCCGTTTAACAACTTGATCAAATCTCTTGATAAAAGACAAATGCAATCATTATGCAAATATATAAAGCAGTCTCCCGATCCAACATCCCATGTGCTCTTGCTAACCGACACGCCAGCGCATCACCCCTGATTCCCTTTATTCCTTATTAGTCCCTAGAGCTCAGGTGTT
>NW_013644708.1:0-240 GCF_000695525.1 Brassica oleracea var. oleracea
ACGATATCACTCGTAAGGCCCGGTTCATCAAAACGAACCCATTTTTTCTTTTCTTTTATTCATCGGCTCCTTAGAACTCGAGCCCATGAACTTCACTAAAACCCCTGGTAGGCCTACAGAATTTTAAAAACCCGAAAAGCGAGAAGCAATGTACCCGTTCAGATACGTTCTGTCAAGACCGAGAAGCGGGCGGCACGCGTTTAAAAACCCGAAAATCGAGGCGTGGAAGGAGAGGAAGAG
>NW_013644709.1:0-240 GCF_000695525.1 Brassica oleracea var. oleracea
TTGTATGGTCTAGGTTATGGACCATCCACTTCATGATTCATAACACTACTAATAATAATCCATAGAAAAAATTGTTATTTTAGTAGTAATTTTTTGGCTACAACATGATTCGTTTGAGATACTTTCCTGAATTTAAAATACTAACAATCGTTTTTCTTTTCTTGCAAATATCCGCTAGAGTATATTTGCGAAATGATTTTGCCACATGTCTTTTTTACAATCAATTTCACAAAACAAATA
>NW_013644710.1:0-240 GCF_000695525.1 Brassica oleracea var. oleracea
ACCATACCCAAGCACCCAAAAATCATGACCGTGTAAATGCCACGGGTGCGTTTCACTATTGTTAACGCTCATCGTATTAGCGTTCTGTAAAACCACGTCCACAGTGGAGTTGAACTTCAAGCGGTAGATACCGTCGCTCATCGTGGCGTTAGCGTTTGAGGGTACGGCAAATATGTCGTAGCTTTTAGAATCGTAACTCTCCGGCGGCGTGAAACGCCAGTCAAATGCGTTTGTGAGATT
>NW_013644711.1:0-240 GCF_000695525.1 Brassica oleracea var. oleracea
TCCGGGTCGATCCCAGGCATATCTGCGTGGGACCAAGCGAAGCAATCATAGGTAGACCTGAGGAAGTCTACTAGTCTTCTCCTCAATCCTGCTGACACCTTGGAGCCGATCTTGAGATGTCGGACCTGATCTCCTTCGGTTAATGGCATGTCGTCCATTTCCTCTACCTCTAGTTCTTTGGTGTGATGAGACGGAGGCTTACTCTATAATTACTATAAGACCTTGGTCTTTCCTTCAGAG
>NW_013644712.1:0-240 GCF_000695525.1 Brassica oleracea var. oleracea
ATAACCGAAGCTATATGTTTTTTTGGTTCCCTTCTCTCTCTTTTGTTGTTGAAAATTCATGTAGTACACATATATTGCTGATGATGACACAATGTTTCGTTTGGATTTCTTTTCACCCAGGTTTGGTGCAGAAGGATGTTTTAACCATCTAGGCGTTTTGCATGTTCAAGGTATAAGTTTCAGTTATGTGTACAAAATTGTAATTTTCTTTTCAGCTGAATGATTGCATAGATAATGGTA
>NW_013644713.1:0-240 GCF_000695525.1 Brassica oleracea var. oleracea
CTAAACCTTAAAACTTCAATATTTTGATAGTATAACTTAAATCTTAAATTTAAACTAAAATTAAATCTTTTTCAATGTACAGTCTCAAATTTAAATTAAATCTTAAATCTACACCTTAAATCTAATAACCTAAACCCTAAACCACACACCTCAAAACACTATATTCCAAACCATACACTCATTAATCATCTTGTTAATTTTATATCATTAGTTTTATTTAGCTTAAATTTGTTTATTTAA
>NW_013644714.1:0-240 GCF_000695525.1 Brassica oleracea var. oleracea
TGAACATCAAAAAGAGTTTATTGATCAAAGATTGTATTACAAGAATGTTTTCTAGTGGAAAGTAATCTAAGAATCAATAAACCCATTGTAAGAAGTGTTCTAAGTCTAAAATGGAGAAGAGAAGATTCTTTCTAATAAGGAGGTAGCTCTTTATTTATAGAAGAAAGATGTCTAGGGTTTCCTAACAAAGTGAGCCTAATTCATTGTCTTAGTGGACCTTGAGGGAGGATGTAAATCCAC
>NW_013644715.1:0-240 GCF_000695525.1 Brassica oleracea var. oleracea
ATGCGATCCAAAATAATACCTGAAGATTCTTGGGATCGCGAATTGAAAGAAATCCATCTCACAATCCATATGATACCATCATCACTTTCCTTAAAGTGAGATCCTCTAAATCTTGTATCCATTGACCCGAATCGAGTAACCATGAACATCCATCGCTGGATCGTCCCCACCAGAATCTGCCCAATATCTGATTGATACGCATCCCCAATCTGCCGAGATCCCTCGATTCCGTTCGAGGAA
>NW_013644716.1:0-240 GCF_000695525.1 Brassica oleracea var. oleracea
TCGTAGTCTGGATGATGCAACAACATGGCATGCACGCCTTGGCCATATTGGATCAGAATCATTGAAAACAATGGTAAAGAAAGAGCTTGTGATAGGGTTACCAAAGATATCAGTCGACAAAGAAACATGCGCATCATGTCTTCTTGGTAAGCAAGCAAGACGTCCGTTTCCAAAAGCCACTGCGTATCGAGCTGAAAACGTGTTAGAGCTCGTCCATGGTGACCTTTGTGGCCCAATTAC
>NW_013644717.1:0-240 GCF_000695525.1 Brassica oleracea var. oleracea
ATATTATCAATTATAAATGAACAAGCACTGTTGAACCATCTAACACCTTAGTTCCGGTTTAAGCAAAAAATCTAAAAACTAAACAAACAATGACATACTCGATTTCACATAGACGAAACATATTAGAAATAAATTATACTTATTCGAGTTCGTAAGCCGTGTAAAGAAGTTCGGGAAAAGACCTTCACCTTAACCACGTTGAGAAAACACTCGGGATTTGTCCAACAAACCTCTTCGGTC
>NW_013644718.1:0-240 GCF_000695525.1 Brassica oleracea var. oleracea
GACGAGCAATGCGAGAAGCACGACGAATGTCCCGATCCCTCTCGACCTCAAGCGCCGCGACTTTCGGCTTCTAAGCAACCACATGGGTCGTAAGAACCTCGTTCTCATGGTGAATTCTCCTCCAATCCTCAGTCAAAGCCTCGATCTTTTCGCATCCTTTTTCCCCTCTCGCTTGGCGGCTTCGAGCTCCCCTGAAAGCCTCTTAATCTCGGAACCGATGCTCTCGATTTCCTTGTCGTT
>NW_013644719.1:0-240 GCF_000695525.1 Brassica oleracea var. oleracea
AACTGTTACAATGCATAAAATCAAATCGGCCTTTTCTTTATTTTCAGTGACCAAAGAGTAAAAATATGTTTTAGAAAACCATCTTCTTATTTAAACTATAATATATCAAAGTTAAACTTAACTATATTGTATCTTGTTTTTTTCTTGCAAATATGTTTTATCTTAATGTTTTGTTTGTTATTCAAGGATTGGAAAACATAAAGAAGTTGTAAGATTTTAATTATATGCATACAATTGTCA
>NW_013644720.1:0-240 GCF_000695525.1 Brassica oleracea var. oleracea
GGAATCTCACAATAGACTCGGTACAATGGGTCAATGAGGCGGCCCAAGATGTATCCTTTGCAAACAAAGTTGGAATGCACAAAGATGTCAACACTTGCGAGAGTGTGCACATCATCAATCCCGTAAGGAACTAGGGGCTTGTCCTCCTAGATTAATTTGTCCAGCTTCAGTGTTGTGAGGAAGAACAACATCGTCTTCTGCCACGTTTTGAAGCCTTTGCCATCAAACTTGTCTGGCATC
>NW_013644721.1:0-240 GCF_000695525.1 Brassica oleracea var. oleracea
TGATAGATACTTAAAATGAAGAAGCCAAAGCTGATGACGTGGAGGCTGCTCCGGCTGACTAAATGACTAGAGTAAAGCTTCGGGTTGGAGAAGAGTCTTTGCAGTTACTGGTTCAAGAAGTATAAAAGGAAGAGTCGAAGCTTTTATGAAGTTCATGCTTTGTATGTTGTTGTTCGTAGACGCCATGAGTCTAGGCACGGTCGCCATGAGATCGTCGTGATCAGTCATCTTCGCCATGAG
>NW_013644722.1:0-240 GCF_000695525.1 Brassica oleracea var. oleracea
ATCATAGAGGTTAAGCTCTCGGAGGTCCACGTCAGCACCGGCCTCCATGAAATCTACACCGCGGTTGTTGCAGAGAATCTCAGGTTCTCCGGTGGGATTAGTGACAATCTCGCCGGCAAAAGCGTAATAGGAGACGAGAGTCTCCGCCAAAGCCGTCTTGAGGGTTTCATGAGCCATTGAATTAGTCATGTTACGTGGTTTCTTGTAGCAGAAACAAACACTGACGTGGACAGGAGGAAG
>NW_013644723.1:0-240 GCF_000695525.1 Brassica oleracea var. oleracea
GGGTTGTTTGGAGGGTGTGTGGTGAAGGGAGGATTCGTGAAGCATGGTGATCTTCGCAGCTCCGGCGACAGAGGAGACCTCAAACTGTCTAGTGTGAAGTGATAGATGACGGTTCAGGTTGGCTAAGAAGATGCTTAGGGCGTGAGCCTCTGGGAGGATGAGTCGCATTCTAGGGGTCTCGAACTTGTCGAGTAACTCAACCACCGAGTCAGAGCCTTGTTTCAACTCGACCAACTCAGC
>NW_013644724.1:0-240 GCF_000695525.1 Brassica oleracea var. oleracea
GTTAAGAGTTTTGCTGTCATCGGCTTGATTTGAATTTGTGCTATATCGCTAAATATAAATATATCATAGGCTTAAATCTGAGCTTTAAAACAGGGGGCTTAATAGCCGTAGCAGCACAACTTCTGTTTCTCTAGCATTCCGTGTTTTTTCTTACGCTCATTGAATATGGATCAACAAAATTTACAGCTATAAGACGTGAGTTTATCTTCAAAAGTCTATAAAACTGATTCAAAATATTAT
>NW_013644725.1:0-240 GCF_000695525.1 Brassica oleracea var. oleracea
GAAAGTTCATTCTTATCGATAAAAAATCGTGATAAACATTTCGAATCGAAATACAGCCCAAATAGGTCTAAAACCGATTAGAAACCCACTTACGATTTTGTAAGGAAAAGCCCATAGATACTATGGCGGTTTATAATTGATCCGCAAGAAAGGATAAATGTCAAAATTCCGCGGATAAATGTCAAAATTCCGCAGATAAATGCTAAGTTTCCGCGGATAATCATGAAGATCGGGAAAAAT
>NW_013644726.1:0-240 GCF_000695525.1 Brassica oleracea var. oleracea
CCTACCTTTACAACAGTTGTGATAGGTATAAAATTGCTCAATGACTGCAAACAGTTTTGATAATAGCAAAAGTTTTTTTCTTTGGTTAGAGTCACGACACCTTTCTAATTCGTAGTATAGGCGGGACAATGAAAAAATTAAAATGAAAAATAATGAAGTTAAGATTTTTTTACATATTATATCTTGCTTAATCTCTGTTTAGATCACAACAATATCTCCTATAAAATTAGTTTTAGATTA
>NW_013644727.1:0-240 GCF_000695525.1 Brassica oleracea var. oleracea
AAACCGCAAAATCAAGTTTTCCCGCCAAAACCGCAAAATCGAGTTTTTCCACTAAACCCGCAAAAATCGAGTTTTCCCGTTAAAACCGCAAAATCAAAAAATCTTCTTTTTTTTTGCTAAAACTGAAAAATCGATTTTCCCCGCCACAACCGCAAAATTTAAACTTTTCTTATATGGTCTATTATAGACTCCATGGCAGCTCATGTAAACACGGGTGTTAGTGGGTCTGGTCCTTAATGG
>NW_013644728.1:0-240 GCF_000695525.1 Brassica oleracea var. oleracea
GGATAGGGTATGGAGCCATCTCAACCACGTCGGAAAGAATAATCAGAGTTTTACTCTCGTGCACCAGCGCCTTCTTTGCTTCCTCAGCAGAAGAAAACTCAACAAAGGCACAGCCCACATGCTCACCCTCGCGGTTTACAACAAGACGAACACGACGAACTTCTCCAACATCTTTGTAGTAAAAGATGCTGTGTAAATGTGGCGGGCAAAATATCAGTAATGAAAAGCTTGCTCAAAAGG
>NW_013644729.1:0-240 GCF_000695525.1 Brassica oleracea var. oleracea
CCACATCACTCTGCTTCTCTGTTTCCAAAATATTTCTTCCTCCAGATATCCTTGATTCAACTCATCTTTTAGTGTGTTTATCACTTGAGTAGTTGCAGTAGTTGAACAAATAGCTTTATCTAGGCTCCCTCTTAGAGTTTGTATCTGCTCCTCAGCATTAATTCGACTGTGTCTCTTCAATACAGAAATCTGATTCCTACATTGTTTTAGTCTTTGCGCTAGAGATTGGTGTAGTAGTTG
>NW_013644730.1:0-240 GCF_000695525.1 Brassica oleracea var. oleracea
CCTCAAACCAGTGGGGTACCGAGCACTTCAACTATACCTTCAGTTGTTGATGAAGCTGCACCAGTGGTAGAAACAGTCCATCCTGATCATGAGGGGGGGAAATCAACCTAATTTACATATTGTCTATGAAGAAGCTATCCACGAAGAAGCTGTCCACGAGGAAACTGTCCATGAAGAAACCATCCACGAGGAAGCTATCCAAGAAGATGCTATCCAAGAAGAAGCTATCCACGATTCAAC
>NW_013644731.1:0-240 GCF_000695525.1 Brassica oleracea var. oleracea
AAATCTTGGTCAGTGCGAGAGCGATGGGTAACATTAGTCGGTTTATGAACCACAGCTGCTCGGCTAACGTTATGTGGCAGCCTCTTGAGTTTGAAAAGGATGGCCAACCAACCTTCGGTTCATTTTACATTTTTTGCAAAGAGGCATATACCTCTGTTGACAAAGTTGAGGTATGATTATGGGATGTCTTATGATACTGGAGAGGTTGATGAAGATGGAAGCCTGATTGTTAGAGGTAAA
>NW_013644732.1:0-240 GCF_000695525.1 Brassica oleracea var. oleracea
CATGTATTTGTTTTAAAGGTCCGGTAAAAGCAACAAGTTAAAAAATATATATATATATAACCAACATAATAAGAATAAAAAAAATTAATACTTAATACACATAACTTACACAATTAAACTAGAGAAAAAAATATTCAGAAACAAAAGGTATTCTCAACGACCTTAATATAATTTATGTAATCTCAACAGTACCAGTAACAAATTAAAAAGACAAACAAACAATAAGTCTCAGTGACACAG
>NW_013644733.1:0-240 GCF_000695525.1 Brassica oleracea var. oleracea
GACGACTTAATTGAAGGTCTTCTGGAAGACTAAACACTGGACCACGAACTTGAAGGTCTTCTGGAAGAAAAAACCTGGACTACTAACAGGACGACCTTCTGGACGACTTAATTGAAGGTCTTCTGGAATCCTAAACACTGGACGACTAACTTGAAGGAAAAGAAAACCTTGGACGATCTTCTGGACGACTTAATTGAAGGTCTTCTGGAAGAAAAAACCCTAGACGACTAACTGGACGAC
>NW_013644734.1:0-240 GCF_000695525.1 Brassica oleracea var. oleracea
CTGACACATGATCACCACTCATGAGAAGATTCGTGAATGATTGTTGTTGATCAAGATCGTGCGGACTAAAATTCATCCATGGATCAGATAACTCGTTTGGGAAGAAGAAGCCAGAAGAAGACCCCGGAAAGTTGTGATTTTGTTGGGACATAACATCAAGACAAGGGCTCTGATCTGGCTCGGTCTGATGATCCTGCGAATAAAGAAGGTCACGAACCCTGTCTTTTACTATCTGTAACT
>NW_013644735.1:0-240 GCF_000695525.1 Brassica oleracea var. oleracea
GAAGAAGCGCGAATCATCGGACAAAAGCTCGAGAAGGATCGCTACGTAGCGACCAAACGTCAATTCCGCTCGGTAGCTAGCCGAAGCTCGGTCGCTACGTAGCGACCGAGCTCGAGCCGAATCCCGGTCGCTATGTAGCGACCGAGCGTTTGCTTGGTCGCTACGTAGCGACCGAGCTCGAACCAAAGCTCGATCGCTACGTAGCGACCGAGCTCCTCCGAAACGTCGATACGACATTAG
>NW_013644736.1:0-240 GCF_000695525.1 Brassica oleracea var. oleracea
GAAGGTGGAGAGATCTAAAAAAAAGATCTGTGAAGATAAGAGCGAGAGAGAGAAAGATAGAGAAAAAAAGAAAAAGAAAAAGAAAAAAGAAAATAAGAAAATAAGAAAATCTCATCCATTGATCTATTTGCATCCTACGGCTCAGAGAGTGATCCGCGTGATGCGAGTGGATTGGCCTGTAATTTTCCTTTTAATTTATTAGTTATCCAATAGAATTCCTCTTTGTTTTTATCTTTTGTT
>NW_013644737.1:0-240 GCF_000695525.1 Brassica oleracea var. oleracea
AAGATAATAATAATAGCAAATAGAAATAAAATAAAAGCATTTCAACTCTAAGTTGCTGCAGTAGAATTTGTAGGATCAAGTTCTTCTTCAGTGGTTTCCACATTTTCATCGTCAACAAGAGCTACATATAAAAATATAGGAGATATTAAAATTGAAAAATATATCAACATAAAATAAAAAAAAATATAAATACTAATATGTTACCTGGATCGCAGAAGGTAAATCCTTCCAACCAAGTAC
>NW_013644738.1:0-240 GCF_000695525.1 Brassica oleracea var. oleracea
AAGTGTTATTCAAACCGCCAAACGTTGTTTTCGGTTTAAAAACCCTACTTCCTCGGAATGTCACTTCCTCAGAATTTCCTCGGAATATTCCGAGGACATTCCGAGGAACACGTGGATTTCCTCGGAACTTCCTCGGAATATTCCGAGGCTTTTCCGAGGAACACAGAAACCCGGAAAAGTCTCGGAAATTCCAAGGAAATCCCTAAATCCTATTATCCCTCGGAATTTCCTCGGTATTCT
>NW_013644739.1:0-240 GCF_000695525.1 Brassica oleracea var. oleracea
GATCCATGCATTATAGCAGATCGATGAGAAGAAGGGAAACTAAACCATCGAAAGAGATTATAATGATTGAGGGAGAGGAACCGATGAATTTCACTTTAAGAATCTCACATATTTATAATTTGTAGATTCATACCATGGAAGAAAGAAGGGGGTATTGAATGAGACATTATTTAAAGAATGGGTAGGTCGCGTTAATGATGATGATTGAATGAAGGGGTCTTCCGTAATGGAACCAGTTTC
>NW_013644740.1:0-240 GCF_000695525.1 Brassica oleracea var. oleracea
GATTTATAGACTTTGAAATAGTTTGTTAACTATTATTACTGATTTTTTAATTACTTTTGCTTCTTAATATTACCAAAGAGATATCCACTTTTGTAATCATAGGTAAGTGAGGCAGGACTAGAGACAAGTGTGAAAACCTCTGGAAAGAATTACCTATTGCATTTACGTTGAGATTGTTGGTTTTCCATCATAGTATAAGAAACCACAGTGAAGTGAAGTGAGCGTCCCTGCTGTTTTGTT
>NW_013644741.1:0-240 GCF_000695525.1 Brassica oleracea var. oleracea
CACGTTATGCCGATATCGATCCCTGGCATATCTTCCGCGGCCCAAGCTAACGCATTGAGGTTCTTTTTGAGACAGGCGATGAGCTCTGTCTTTTGTGGCTCGTGGAGGTTGGCTCCAATCTTGACGCATCGTTCCGGAGAGGATTCGTCGAGGAAGATCGAAATTACCGGTTTGCAAGTCGGTTCGCGGTTCCCTTCTAGGGCTTCAGCCCTTTGAGATTGCCAGAAGACTTCCGAGTCT
>NW_013644742.1:0-240 GCF_000695525.1 Brassica oleracea var. oleracea
CTCTTGATTTTCTTTTGAGCCTTTCGTTTTCTTGCTCCTGAGCCTACCACATCTCATTGGTTTCTACCGCTCTGTTTGCGGTATTATGGTCAAGAAACATGCAAGAGATTAGAGTAAATAATTAACACGTTGAGCTACATTGAGTACTAGACAGACACGTAAGTCACAACATTGAACTGTTAGGAAACGCAGAACCCAAAACAAAACTTTCAGATGCTGCCAACTTTCTTATTGTGAATC
>NW_013644743.1:0-240 GCF_000695525.1 Brassica oleracea var. oleracea
TTTTTTGCGCGTCCTACGTCTCTGTTTCAACTTGTCAAGCTGGCCCGGTTCAATGGGACCTGTAGAGAAAGTCGCATTCTTCAACCCTCTTGCATTCTTTAGAAGATATGTAGCCACTTCTTCTTCCTTTTCTCCTTTCCAATCGTATCTTCTCCACACAAATGTCTCTAGATGTGACAACAAACATTCAGGGACAGACTTTGGCTTATTCCATTCCCAGCCGAGAACATGATAGTCAGG
>NW_013644744.1:0-240 GCF_000695525.1 Brassica oleracea var. oleracea
AATTATGATGTTTTTTTCTTACGTAAGTATGTGTGAATATATGAATATATGTTTGTACATATAAGACACAATATATAATTAACCAAACATAATTTTTTTATTAAAATATTTTAAGAGAACATTTGATGATAAACATGATACTAAAAATTATTTAATTAAAAACGAAGTGAAACATAGAATTGATGAATTGTAAAAATCATAATTTTAAAATTCTTTTATAGTAACTAGAAATAATTATTT
>NW_013644745.1:0-240 GCF_000695525.1 Brassica oleracea var. oleracea
CACCGAGTCTGGGGCATCAAGAAAGAACTCCTTATATCCATCACCGAGTCTCCATGGTTCAATAATCTACGAATCCTTAATCAAGAGAGCAAAAGAAGAGATCTTTCGAGAGTTATAGAATCAGAACAACAAACCCTTCATCTAAAATCTCAATCAGAGATTATACAAACCGGAGAAAGGTTTACGCTTGAGTCAAGGGTCAAGCTGACTACAATCTCAATCTGAGACAGAGATTACACA
>NW_013644746.1:0-240 GCF_000695525.1 Brassica oleracea var. oleracea
ATATTCAACGAAGACGGCTCATCTTATCTTTTGTCTTTCGTAACACTTTACCAATATTTATTTCCATGAATCTACTCCACAAATATAGAAAATATGATAACTTGGTGTGCAAGGCCGCCTCATACATGTATTAATGGAGGGTTTTACTTTTTTTTTTTATCTCTCTTTAATCTCTTTTGCTATTCGCTTTACTAATATACATGTCTCTGTTTCTGAGTCGGCTCCGCCTTGGGAAAGAAG
>NW_013644747.1:0-240 GCF_000695525.1 Brassica oleracea var. oleracea
AAACGGGCCGGGCCCCGCGGGTAAAAACTCATATTCCCAGGCCTACTGTTACTGTCTGTTTCCTTGGCTTTTGTTTGAAATCAGAACATATCTGCCTTAAGCTTCAAGAACATTCTTTACTGATCCAAAACTGCTTCCTTTTGTTGTTGCAGGGAGCGTGCAGAGACTGATGTATCTGTTTCACATGCTCCTATTCGAGGTTCGTTTGCTCAAAGGAGCGTGCAGAGACTGATGTTTGCT
>NW_013644748.1:0-240 GCF_000695525.1 Brassica oleracea var. oleracea
TAAACACCATCATAGAACATTTCCAATGAAATAATCCTTTCAAAAGCGGCTTGCAGTTGCATAATCTTGTCGTCCACGTGAAAACATAAAACAGGGCCAAGGCTCATGATTTTTGGTATTGTCATCCATGTTACGCATGTCCTTTATCCGAGGTACTCCGAAATAGACTTGCACTCTTCCATGGATTCCAACGAAACAACGCACCTCTTTCATCCATTCCACTTCACGATCTCTAACATC
>NW_013644749.1:0-240 GCF_000695525.1 Brassica oleracea var. oleracea
TAACATAACAAAAACTGCATTGTTGATTGTTATCAATCATTCACCATGGTACAACATCTACCATTACCCTTAATAAAGTAGCTGTTTCTGTTGAAGGCATTGAAGCCAAACTATGGCAGGTAAGATTTGTCTTCCCCTCCATAATGGATTTGTATTTCGTTATGTTCCTGTGAGAAACTATGTAAATGGGTAATATAAGTGGCTACCAAGTCCTCTACCCAGCACTAGGATTTGAGTCAT
>NW_013644750.1:0-240 GCF_000695525.1 Brassica oleracea var. oleracea
ATGCAAATAGTATATAGTATAAAATATTATTAAAATAGAATAGTAACTGCTGCTATATATAGCAGTCTCGGAGCACGCCGTAAGCACCGTCCTAATACGCGAGGAGAGAAGCAAGCAGCTACCAATCTACTACGTAAGTAAAGGCTCTCATGGATGCGAAAACCCGCTACAGCCATCTAGAGAAGCTGGCCTTAGTCCTGAGAGTGGCGGGCCGCAACTTGCGTAGAGAGAGAGAGAGAG
>NW_013644751.1:0-240 GCF_000695525.1 Brassica oleracea var. oleracea
ATTATTATTATTACTAGCTGATTCTTTTGTTTTATGGATAAAAATATTTACAAAATAATTACATTACAATAGCTAATAATATTTGATTTCTTTTATTTATAAAATTTATTTCATTTTATAACTGCGTATACGTAACATAAATAAATATTGTTTATAATAACTAGTATTATGCCCATTCTTTACATTGGCAAGGTAATTTTTAATGATACTTCAATTTAAATGGGAGCTAAATAAAATAAT
>NW_013644752.1:0-240 GCF_000695525.1 Brassica oleracea var. oleracea
ATTGTGAATGTGTCAATAAAACTGTCATTATGTGAAAATAACTTCTTCTTTTCATAAAATCCTAAATAAAAGAGATTTCTAAAAAAAAAAATTTATTTTCTAATCTTAATCAATTAAGATTTTTTTTTTTTAATCCTTACGAGAGAGAATTGTAAAAAAAAGTTTAATAGTAATTTGTACTTATAAAAATTATTGATAAACATGATAGTAAAAAAATATTTAGTTAACAAGAAAATTTGT
>NW_013644753.1:0-240 GCF_000695525.1 Brassica oleracea var. oleracea
TATATGTAATAATACTAATAAATCAGATAATTTTTAGTAAAATGTTGAAGATTCGGTTCGTTTTTAAATTTTATATAACTTTTTTTAAGTCGGATATAAGGTAATAATATATGTTTTTAATATTTGATATATGAACAAAAAAATAGGATTTATCTTCAAAGTTTGGTGATTTATTAATTGTTCAATGGATTTATCAAAAGAATTCGTCACATAAGATGTATCATATATTGTCAGAAAAAA
>NW_013644754.1:0-240 GCF_000695525.1 Brassica oleracea var. oleracea
AACTCAATTAGGTTGGAGGTCAGCTTTGGTTCCTTCAAACGCTCTCAGCAAGTGTAACATAGTTGACATGTTGATCCACTTTGGTATATTTAGTACTATCTGCAACTAGTAAGTCTAGAATGGTGTTGTTAGACAACAAGCAAAATCAGTAAGTTCATCATCCCCTTCTTAGCTCAATAATAAATTTTTGAAAATATTTTAATAAAACTCATGAATAAACTACTATGAGTAAACCTCCCC
>NW_013644755.1:0-240 GCF_000695525.1 Brassica oleracea var. oleracea
CATTACTTTGTAGCAGTATATCCCGCGGTCAGTGATGAACGCCGTTTTCTCTCGATCGTCTGGATGCATCATTATTTGGTTGTAACCGGAAAAAGCATCCATGAATGTCAGTAGCTCGTTTCCCGCTGTTGATTCGACCAGTCGATCAATGTGAGGGAGAGGAAAGCTGTCTTTAGGACATGCTTTGTTGAGGTCTGTGAAATCGACGCAGACCCTCCATTTGCCATTCTTCTTCTTTAC
>NW_013644756.1:0-240 GCF_000695525.1 Brassica oleracea var. oleracea
GCATGAGATATTCTTGGTGAAGAGGCGGTTAAATCCATACAACAATTATTTTCATCAAGTTTCCTACCATCTACGGAAACTGCTACTATCTTAACACTCATTACAAAGTTCCTAAGTGCATCTACGAGCTAGTGCCATATCTCTTATTTGGAAAATATCTACAAAGTCGTTTCACGTCTACTTGTGGTAAAAATAAATTATATCATTTATCAGCTTATTATACCATGCAAAACAACGCTT
>NW_013644757.1:0-240 GCF_000695525.1 Brassica oleracea var. oleracea
TAAAGGAGGCAGGAGACCTTGGAGGAAGAGTGGCCAAGACACCACTAGAAGAAGGCTACAAGGTTATGCGTGAGGGGGAGTTTGATGCAACTCCCTTTGAGGATGTCAAGAGGTATAGAAGAATGGTTGGGAAGCTTATCTATCTTACTATCACAAGGCCGGATGTGTGTTTTGCTGTGAACCAAGTGAGCCAACATATGCAAGCTCCTAAGGTACATCATTGGAACATGGTGGAAAGGA
>NW_013644758.1:0-240 GCF_000695525.1 Brassica oleracea var. oleracea
CACTTCACGATCTCTAACATCAAAACCAAATATTCCCGGATCCCAAACCCATGGATGAAAACCAGATCTCAAATTTGGGAGATGTAAATCACAATCCCGACATAACTGTGGGTGTTGAGATTGAAAAGTTTCAAAATGGAAACAACCGCGGCTGCGTGCAGAGCATATCAGCGGAGTGAAACCGACGCAATACATCATGGAACCTTGCCGAAATAAGGTCGGAGAGAGACTCTCATAAAG
>NW_013644759.1:0-240 GCF_000695525.1 Brassica oleracea var. oleracea
AAGTCGGAATGCACCCATATGTCAACAGTTGCGAGACTGTGAACATCGTCAATCCCGTAAGGCATAAGGGGTTTATCCTCCTGGATGAACTTGTCCAGCTTCATCGATGTCAGGAAGAACATCATCTTCTTCTGCCACATTTTGAAACCTTTGCCATCAAACTTGTCTGGAATCAGTCCTTGAGTGAACACATTAGGGACAGCCGGAGGAGTTTGAACTGCTACCGGACCACTTGCAGTT
>NW_013644760.1:0-240 GCF_000695525.1 Brassica oleracea var. oleracea
AGGTTTCACATATGAGGAACTTCTCAACATGCAAAGACGTGATGAAGTAGAATAATACCGAGAAAAAGCTACTGGGGAAAGAACAAGTTTCAGCTATCCTATCGACATAGCCAACCACCCGTCGATCGACAACAACCCCCTACATCGATTGACATCCGTCCGAAACCACCATTCACTATTAGCAAAAACCCTAATTATGATAACCAGTATCTAACACAGGATGAATTTGGTATTTTCAGG
>NW_013644761.1:0-240 GCF_000695525.1 Brassica oleracea var. oleracea
TGTACACCGAGAAATGTACACAGAGAAGTGTACACCAGAATGTACATCAGAAAGTGTACAACGAAGGTGTACACCTTCCGGTGTACACGAAAGTGTACAACGTGCGTCCTCCTTGCTGTCCTCAGCTCTTGTGGCCGGGCCTCATATCAAAGTGTACACCAAAGTGTACACCAGAAGTGTACACCGGAAGTGTACACCGGAGGTGTAAGTGATGCACTGGTGTAGACACTCAGCTCTCGT
>NW_013644762.1:0-240 GCF_000695525.1 Brassica oleracea var. oleracea
CCGCACCGGCCGACGTCTGCTTCGTAGGATCGACGTCTTGATCAGTATGCTGAGTGAAAGATCTGGTGGTCTAAGCAAGCTCCTTCATGCGATCTTCGGAGCGGGGATCTCGGTCGACGTGGGGAGTACAGAGAGCAATAGCGGCTTCAGAGTCTATCAAATCGACATTTGACCCGAACGGATTGATCTGCCACCAAATATCTTCAATTAAGAACCGAGATTCCAACACTAGCGGAGAAA
>NW_013644763.1:0-240 GCF_000695525.1 Brassica oleracea var. oleracea
TTTTTAACATACTACCTTCTACTGCCATTGATAACCAAATTCCTTTCACTCGTCTTTTTAATAAAACACCTTCGTATGATCATCTTCGCGTTTTTGGTTGCTTGTGTTATCCCAACCTTTTAGCAACTTCATCTAATAAGCTTTCTCCCCGATCTACAAGGTGTGTTTTCTTGGGATATCCCTCACACCATCGTGGCTACCGATGTCTTGACCTTGACTCTCGACGCATTATTCTATCTC
>NW_013644764.1:0-240 GCF_000695525.1 Brassica oleracea var. oleracea
TGTTTTGTGCAGATAATGGATCTTGTGGGGGACTTGTTTCCGTTCATTTTTACAAAAATAGAAGAAAGGTGCCCAAAGGAACTTGAATCTGTCAGAAGGCAATACCCTTTTCACTCTTTGAAGGTATCTATCGTTTGGATTCTTAGGAAAAAAAACTTAAAAGTTTCTTTTGTATTGAAAATTGATGATTTGTGCACTAAACTTGTAGTTTCTTCCGCAAACATTGAGACTAACCTTTGC
>NW_013644765.1:0-240 GCF_000695525.1 Brassica oleracea var. oleracea
AGGCTGCTCAAGGTGGTTCTCAAGCTCCTCCTCCAGCAGTTTCTCATATTTCTTCTCCAGCTGCTTCTCAAACTGCCTCACCAACTACTTCTCAAGGTGGATGTCATGTAATTCTTGGATATGAAGATATGTGTTGATGAGTGCTTTGGTCTTTATCTTATCTAGGATGTTGTCTAAACATCATCTCGGGGTTTGTGGATTTTAGTGGGGTTGCACTTTTTATGTAGAAAGCATCCAACT
>NW_013644766.1:0-240 GCF_000695525.1 Brassica oleracea var. oleracea
AATTCGACTCGGTATGTGAGATGTTGTTGTGAATCAATTTGATTTCTTACTCTGTTCTGAAGATTGTTTGCTTCAGATTTTAATATCAAGGAAACCGTGACAATTCCTCTGTTTGATCAATTAGAACCGATGATTTTTGTAATCAGCTCTTAGATTTGAGCGGTTCTATTGATTGAATTTCGAGTAAACTTATAAAAGTATTTTCCTTTATAACTTAATTCTTATTCAAAAAGTTGCCAT
>NW_013644767.1:0-240 GCF_000695525.1 Brassica oleracea var. oleracea
TAGACTTTTTCTTTCTTGTTTTATAATAAAATTTTAATTAACATTGTTTTATAATAATATTATACTATTAATTACGCAATTAATTAATGTGTTAGTTTATAAAATATTTAAATTTTTGTAAGATTTTGTTTTCTTTCTCAACATATTTTGTTATAATTAAAAAAATAAAATTCAAATTTATAGCTGATTTATGATTAATGTAAATAATCAAATATTTTGTAATAAATAATTCTTTAAGTA
>NW_013644768.1:0-240 GCF_000695525.1 Brassica oleracea var. oleracea
GTGGCATTGCACTATTCCTGGTAAAGCCGGTGTAAGTATACAATCATTTATCAATTTATCTTATACCTCTGCTTATGTGCGTCGGCTAATTGTGAAATTAGGGTTTATGAATTTTCTTATGGGGATTGTTTATCATTTGCTTTTATGTCTTCAAAGCTTGGACCTTTCACTAGTTAATGATTCATTTTTGAATTTTACAGTTCCCCACCACCACCACCATACTACTCGCCGTCACCTAAG
>NW_013644769.1:0-240 GCF_000695525.1 Brassica oleracea var. oleracea
ATCACACTGTGATCAATTTTGTAATCAAATTATGTTACAACAATTTTGGTATTATGTGATCTTTTTTGTCATCATTTATATTATAATTTTGATACATTATATAATGGTGTAATAATTTTTAATTACATCACGTAAATAGAAAAACACCGCCCGGTCGGGCGGTCCGGATCTAGTAGCTATTAAAACAAGAGACGGTTATTATTTCTCCTGAATAGGAGACGTTTCTTAATTTGGTGCAGC
>NW_013644770.1:0-240 GCF_000695525.1 Brassica oleracea var. oleracea
CCAAAAAGGATAGGTCTATGAGGCTTAATCTTTCAAGCTTCCCAACAGGAAAATGTGACATTAGATCTAGATTGTAGTTTACACATCTTGAACACAAGTGCAGTTGCTGTAGAAACTCGATGGTGGAGAAAGATCTCTCTCGGCCCTGTCGAGAGGAAATTTGTATAAACCAATCCACAAAGGATAGTTTTAGCAGGCTGTTTGCTTCGAGCATTGGAAGTCTCAGATGTGGAAATGATG
>NW_013644771.1:0-240 GCF_000695525.1 Brassica oleracea var. oleracea
AGGACACGTCAGCATCCACGTCAGTAAGTCGATGGCCCTGAGAGCGACACGTGTCCAAGTTTCTGAATTGTTTTTTTTGTTTGGCGAAACAATTGATTTTGAGCTTGGGCAATTTAGTCACTTGGACTGCAACATAAATATTTGGTGCCCAACATTTTTTGTCTTTGTTTTCAACACTGTGACTAATCATGTCTAGGGTTCCAGCCGTTTTTGAACCGATAATGGAGCCTCAATTACGTT
>NW_013644772.1:0-240 GCF_000695525.1 Brassica oleracea var. oleracea
CCAAGTTGCTTGGCTTCGAAGCGAGAATCACCAGATTTTAGACAAGCTTAACAAAGCCTCGGATAGCAATGATCTTGTTCTTCAAGAGAACGTGATTCTAAAAGAGGAAAACTTGGAACTTCGTCAAGTAATCACATCTATGAAGAAGCTTGGAGGAGCAGAAGGAGGAAGCACAAGTTTCCATGAAAGATATTGTTCTTCTTCCTTGGATCATGACTTGGATCAAGACTTCTCTTGTAT
>NW_013644773.1:0-240 GCF_000695525.1 Brassica oleracea var. oleracea
TACAAAATACTAATGAAAGGGTCCAATAACCTTTTATAGGTAGATTTTTTAAGAATCTTTTCGTTTTAATAGTATAGATATCAAATAGTTAAGATAAATTTAAATATTTCAGATAAAATTTGTGGGTGTACACTGTACGATTGCAAGTATTCAACCAGATAGCATAAAGAAAATTTAATATTTGAAACAATGAGTTTTATTGGGCCTAGTTTAAAAGTCTGTTAAGGCTACATTTGAAAC
>NW_013644774.1:0-240 GCF_000695525.1 Brassica oleracea var. oleracea
CATCAGAGTGGCTAGAGGAGCCCCACGACTGAACCATCTGCTTTTTGCAGATGATACGATGTTCTTCTGCTACTCTACACCCGAGGCATGTCAAGCTCTGAAAGATATACTTCTGGAATATGAAAGAGCATCGGGTCAGCAGATCAACAAAACCAAATCCTCGATAACTTTCTCCTCTAAGACCCCCACCGAAATGAAGGGGCGCGCAAAGGCTATCTTAGCTATAACCAAAGAGGGGGG
>NW_013644775.1:0-240 GCF_000695525.1 Brassica oleracea var. oleracea
ATTATAATTATTTTTGGTTTATTGTATAAAGACCTATCATGGCACGAAAGTTAGGCTATAATTAAGTTAAATAATATCATCCAAATATTGCTATCGTATCTGTACATTTCGTAGCGTTCATAAAATACCATCGTAGAGGAGGTACCTACGATTGCTGCCGATGACATAGCATTTATGAATTCGCTATGAAACTCCTACTATAGCATATTTTCCGTGCTAAGAATGTACATATTTCTTGTA
>NW_013644776.1:0-240 GCF_000695525.1 Brassica oleracea var. oleracea
GGGTTTCACACAAACACACAGCCTGAGATCTCTGAAAATCTCACAGTGATGATCATCTCCATGGTCTAATAACTATCATCTTTCATGATAGCTTTCTTCTTGTGAGTTTACTCTCTTCCTTAACCAGGAACTAGGGTGTTTGAATCACCATAGAGAGTCTCACAAGTCACACCTCTCATTGCATATTGACCCATGCTTCTTCATCCTAACTCCTATGAGATTTATTCAACTTCCTGGTGA
>NW_013644777.1:0-240 GCF_000695525.1 Brassica oleracea var. oleracea
ATTTGGCAACTGAAAATGATCTCCGTGTTAATGTCAGCCTGAGATATCTTCCTAATCTGCAAACACACACAGTTACATCATAAATATTTTAAATGACAGGAACCACCCATATAGTGTGTTATGTACCTAGCAAATAGCAAAAGTAAAGAGATACGATCATTCATTCAAGGTTTACCAGCGCATCAAAATCTGTGTCTTTGGGTTCTGTCACAGGAACACGTGCATATTCGACAAGGTAGC
>NW_013644778.1:0-240 GCF_000695525.1 Brassica oleracea var. oleracea
TTCTTATAGTCCTATGAACTTTGAAGCAGACACTGTATTCAACCACGTATCGCTTAAATGTGAAGGAGCTGTATGTCGTTTACAGCTGCTCAGAACACCCAAGTCAACTCTTCCACCTCAAATGAATGCCATGGAGATTTTTAGCGCCATATATTTTCCACAATCAGAGACAAGTACAGATGATGGTATACATATAAGATCATGTAGTTTATGCAAATAGTATTCGATAAGTTCCTACAC
>NW_013644779.1:0-240 GCF_000695525.1 Brassica oleracea var. oleracea
TCTGACGATTTCGGCCATCAGAATCCCCCTGTTTTCTTGTAGTGTCGTATCATATATCGTTAGGATTAAAATCTAAAATAAAATATTCCTAAGACTCTCATGCAGAATATTATCCTTATTATTTGAATAGATGAAGATTTTGAACATGAATTATCTCAAGACTCTAATGTAGAATAGTTTTTCGGATCACTAGTTTAGCTTTGATTTAATTTATTATTAGGTGTTATATTTATTCAATAT
>NW_013644780.1:0-240 GCF_000695525.1 Brassica oleracea var. oleracea
TCCTATGGGAGACCTAGTTCATGTGAATCATCCAGCTACAAGAGCATCATCATCATATGCTACTACTAGTACAACTTCTCAACAAGCCTTTCCAGCATGCCCTTCCCAAGATGATTACCGTTCGTTTCTCCACATGTCTTCTACTTTCTCCAATCTTATCATGTCAACTCTCCTACAGAACCCTGCAGCTCATGCTGCAGCCACACTCGCTGCTTCGGTCTGGCCCTATACTAATAATGT
>NW_013644781.1:0-240 GCF_000695525.1 Brassica oleracea var. oleracea
TGAGGAAAATAAATGAACACGGCAAGGTCGTGAGATATAAAGCACGGGTTCTTGTACAAGGATTCTCACAGAGACCAGGAATCGATTATGAGGAGACATACTCCCCTGTGGTGGATGCTACTACTTTTAGATTCCTCATAAGTCTAGCTATAAGAGAGAAACTAGACTTGCGGTTAATGGATGTTGTAACTGGATACTTATATGGACCACTGGATAATGAGATTTATATGAAAGTACCAG
>NW_013644782.1:0-240 GCF_000695525.1 Brassica oleracea var. oleracea
AAGCTTTCTTCTTTGCAACCTGAAATTTTTTCAACATTCTGGACAAATAACAAGTGAATTGTATCTGATACTGGAGTTTTATGAACAGAATGTGTTATGGCCGGATTTACCTTGGGTGCATCAGCATGATGAAGAATGATATTCTTCTTTGGGCAGATTTGGTTAGATGGCCGCCTTTCTTGCAACTGTTTAACTTGGTTGGTATGACCATCTTTTTGTGATAGCTCAGCTCGGTTTTTA
>NW_013644783.1:0-240 GCF_000695525.1 Brassica oleracea var. oleracea
TGGGAATATGACAACTTCTTTGTCATTCTAATCAAACCATAAAGAATAGCGATGTACGAAGCTTAATTTTGATACATAAAGTAGTGAAAAATCACCAGGAAGTTGAATAAATCTCATAGGAGTTATGATGAAGAAGCTATCCCACTTTCAAATCAGGTGATCCCAGTTTTCCTGTTTGGGAATACGACAAGTTCTTCGTCATTCTAATCAAACCAGGATGAATCACGTTGTAAGAAGCTT
>NW_013644784.1:0-240 GCF_000695525.1 Brassica oleracea var. oleracea
TTAGGATTCCAATACCATTGGTTTTTCTCTTAATATCTACAAATCTTTGGAATATTATTTGTTTAACGTTTTCACTGTTCTATACCTAATAAAATTTTCTCGTAAATTTATAGATTTTGATTTAATTTATTTAACAAAAAATAGATTGATTTTTTTCCAATATTTAAATTTTTAATATATACATATATTATTTATATAAATAAATTATTTATTTCAAAGGATCAAGATATGTTTTTCTTA
>NW_013644785.1:0-240 GCF_000695525.1 Brassica oleracea var. oleracea
TGGTTGAGATGGTGAATAATTTCCTTCTTACAGGAAATATGGATCCATGTTTAAATATTACTAATATATGTATGATTTCGAAAGTCGAGAGACCCACAAGGATGACGGAATTACGGCCGATAAGTCTTTGTAATGTTGGTTACAAAATTATTTCGAAGGTTTTGTGTCAAAGATTGAAAATTTGTTTACCAATGCTAATTTCGGAGACACAATCGGCATTTGTGGCGGGCAGGTTAATAT
>NW_013644786.1:0-240 GCF_000695525.1 Brassica oleracea var. oleracea
TCCCGAAGGTAGCATAGATGTCGGTGCTGGGAAGGGGTAAA
This sequence comes from Brassica oleracea var. oleracea, assembly GCF_000695525.1. Lineage (NCBI taxonomy): Eukaryota > Viridiplantae > Streptophyta > Magnoliopsida > Brassicales > Brassicaceae > Brassica > Brassica oleracea. The sequence goes on from NW_013644786.1 coordinate 42, forward strand.
ACTCCACGTTGGGTGTAGGGACGGATAGCCGGACAGAGCAGTCGCATGTCTTCCTCAGTAACCGTACCAGCTTGCTTCCGTGGGTAGAATGCATGGACTAGCATCCTGTGGAGGTAACGTACAGACGGGTGTCGGATGTGTGAATTCTTGTTAGCCCCGGTAGTGTGTTTGTTTCCAGTGATCAACTTCCAAAGCTCCG
>NW_013644787.1:0-240 GCF_000695525.1 Brassica oleracea var. oleracea
GATCCAGAGGACTCGGACAATGCATCAATGAGTAAAATGATATCATTTACAGTGAAAGGCATAGAGCTATAACGATTATTCGTTATCGTCTCACTGAGGAACTAAGAGACCTGTATCTCCATGTTGAGGATCCTTGTGACCTTTGGTTACAATTAAGGAAAAGGTTCAAACCGGTATCGTGGCAAAAGGCCACCCATGAATGGGAGATCCTCAGATTCCAGGATTTTGAATCCGTGGACA
>NW_013644788.1:0-240 GCF_000695525.1 Brassica oleracea var. oleracea
AATTTAAACTTCATATTTTATTGTTTGTCTTTTTCAGTTACCTTAATAAAATATTCTTAAATAAATTTGGACATAATATCATTTAATCAACAAAAAAAACTCATGAGTTATCCCTACGTGCATAATTTTAATAATGGAGATTTAAAAAAACGTGCTTCATTAAAATGTTACCTAAAACATACATCACTAATAAATAACATGCATCAATAAAACTAGAATTTGACTCACACAATTGTACGG
>NW_013644789.1:0-240 GCF_000695525.1 Brassica oleracea var. oleracea
CGTAACGAAACTCAGTCCTAACAACCAAATGGTTAAAGGAAGATCTACACTTTTAGAAAATTGACCGAGTTCAATACGCTCCACATTTCACTTTAAGCCCGCAACGTTTTGCCCATAATACGCGGCATGTAAATAAAAATTCGTAACAAAGCTTCTAGAGCTATATGAAACATCCTCAAAAATGCACGGGATATCGGAAAGCCAACACTTCACAAAGCACTATGAAGGAAAACGCTTCTT
>NW_013644790.1:0-240 GCF_000695525.1 Brassica oleracea var. oleracea
GCTTGGAGACTAGTCTTGGTACTAGGCTGGTGCTTAAGGATGTTAAGTATGTTCCAGATATTAGGATGAATCTGATATCGACGGGAAGACTTGATGATGAGGGCTATTTCAGTTTGCACGGTGGTGGTAAATGGAAGCTCTCTCGCGGTTCCTTGATTGTGGCTTGAGGTGAGAAGTCTTCATCTTTCTATTAGATGCAGGCTAAGGTCTCCAAAGATGTTGTTAATGCGGTGGAGAATG
>NW_013644791.1:0-240 GCF_000695525.1 Brassica oleracea var. oleracea
GGGGCGAAGGGGAATCCTGAAAATGGCTGGAATCCCGAGACTGCCTCGCCGTACCACCAAGAGCACGACGCTGTCGAGGCCGGGTCTGATCATCATGAGACCTGTAAATTAAATAAATATATTTAATAAATACAGAAATATATAAATTATTATTTTTTTTAAAAAAATCCCAAATAATTTAATCACAAAAAAGAATTATATATATTAAAAATATTTAATAAATATATAAAAATAGTTCTA
>NW_013644792.1:0-239 GCF_000695525.1 Brassica oleracea var. oleracea
CCTTCTTCTACTATCCACTCTTCCCACTCCTTTAATCCATCAAATTCTAGCTTCTGCAATTGAGGAAACCCACCCCTCAAGCAAACCATTCTCCTCCCACTGAAAGAACCAATTAACGTAACATGTTTCAAGTGAAGAAACTTCTCTAGAATCATCATCTGATCCTCTGTCAAACGACAGCCACTTAGCTCAATGGTTGTAAGGTGAGAAGGCAAGTATCCTTCCGACAATCTCAAATT
>NW_013644793.1:0-239 GCF_000695525.1 Brassica oleracea var. oleracea
GAGTAGAAGACCTTCTTGGTTTCAAGATTAAAAACTCTCCATCCCTTTTTTCCATTTGGATATCCAAGGAATACGCAACATATACTCCGCGAAGCAAATTTATATCCCTTGTGATTCTGGTTATGAGCAAAACAGAGACAGCCAAAGGTTCTCAAGTGATGCACTGGCGGAGAACGATTATGCAATTTTTCGAAAGGTGTCTTTCCATTCAAGACTGGTGTAGGCGTTCTATTAATCAG
>NW_013644794.1:0-239 GCF_000695525.1 Brassica oleracea var. oleracea
TCGCTGTCACCAGAGTGATGAGGATGGATAACCATGTTGGTGTTTGGACTCTGAACTTTAGCGGGTCTCCTTCTCCTCTTGGCGTAGAGGCAAACTCCGAGTCCAATGAGACACAATGCACCAACAACCACAGGAAGAATTATCTTCACAATGCTTGATTTCTTAGAACTTTCGCTACAACTACCGCCACCGGAAGTCAGCACCTTCACACTTGCGCTGAACTTGGGCACATCACAGTA
>NW_013644795.1:0-239 GCF_000695525.1 Brassica oleracea var. oleracea
ACTTGTTAGTCACCATAAAACCAACTCCAAGAACTTTACCATTTTTTATAGTAATAACAATCAATGCAACAATTTTCCAGATTATTGATATGGAGCTTTCTTGGTGGCATTATAAATATTATATTAGTTCTATAACACTTATTTTTTAATATAGAGATATTACATAAGCAATGCTTAGTCGAATCCATCATCTGTCAGCTTCAGACATGTCGGTTTGTCGTTCATGACGATCCATAAAT
>NW_013644796.1:0-239 GCF_000695525.1 Brassica oleracea var. oleracea
TCCAAAGATGCCATGTTCATTAGCACATAGCGATGTGCAATGTCTCTGTCTTTATCTGGAAGGGCAACCTCTATACCCTTTTGCAGAGGTCGACCTTCAACCACCATTATGTCAGCCTCAACATCTTCAATACGATTAACTGCTTCTTGAACTGGTACTGAATCTTTAAGGAACTTTAAACAAAATGCAACGCATTCTCCAGCTAAATACGCCTCAACCATACATGCTTCTGGCCTTGC
>NW_013644797.1:0-239 GCF_000695525.1 Brassica oleracea var. oleracea
TTGTCCAAAGAGGCCCTAACCATCCTTGCAGCTGTTTCCTCAAAATCCTTGTTCTTCAGCCTGTCTCATTCTTTCCCTTCTAGCCGCGCTCTCAGTAGGATCAGGGCAGCTAGTATATTGTATCATGACGTCTCTGAGCTCACCCAGCGCCACATAGCTTCGGTAGGGAGCTCACTTACTGGATGGGTGTTTTGCTCATGCAGCTCAGCTCCAGATTTTGACGAGGAGGATCTTTCAAG
>NW_013644798.1:0-239 GCF_000695525.1 Brassica oleracea var. oleracea
ATTCGTTTGTATTTATAAAATATACATATATATATATATTAAAATATATTTTTTACTTTTATATTGTATTCTAAAAATTAATTTAAAATTTAAATGATAGAAATCTATTTTTAGTAATGACCATTGGGTATAATCTTTAATTCATCAAAGGTAATCTTGTAATTGAATTTTGTGAAAATTAATATGACTGTGAAAAGTAGGAAACTAGATTCTCAAATAATATTATAGAGATAACAAAA
>NW_013644799.1:0-239 GCF_000695525.1 Brassica oleracea var. oleracea
GATCCATGTAAAGGTGGAACCTTTAAAGGAGATAGCTGCTGAAGAAGGTCAGACAGCAAAATTGAAGGTTCATGAAGCCAAGGGTGTTATCCTAGACTGGAAACATGGAAAGGGCGAGTTGTATCAGCTTGTGGGAAGGGTGAAATGTGTATGGTCGGAGCTAGATGTGTTGAGTCCAAGCACATTAGATCCGAAAGTGATTCAAGAAAGGCAGGAACAAGATGTTGTATTTAACCTTC
>NW_013644800.1:0-239 GCF_000695525.1 Brassica oleracea var. oleracea
CCACGCAAGAGAGTAGTGAAACTGAACTGTGGTTTAATTTTATTAACCACTCTTTAGCCCAATAAAAGCCCAGTGTTCTTTTTTCATTTCTTTACTAATCGTACTATATATGTATGTATGCATCACCCTCTTCACTGGAGAACCCTAGCAGCCATAGGGAGAGAGTAGTAGCCGCTGTTTTCTTCAAACTTTTCATCTCCGCTCAGCTTCTTCTCCCTGCCTTCGGATAAGACAAGACT
>NW_013644801.1:0-239 GCF_000695525.1 Brassica oleracea var. oleracea
ACAAAAAAAATACTCAAAAAATAAACAAACAAAATGAAATGTGGATTTGGACTTGGAAGAGTCATGTAAGTTGAAAAATGAATTAGCTGAGAACCTGATAAGCAGAAGCGCCTGCACCGAACGAGAAGCCCTTTGGGAAATCTTTCCTGCTGTAAACATTGCCGCATCCCCCAGACGACGCCAAAGCCAGAAAAATGGTAACCATCAAAATCTTATTCATTTTTCTCTTCTCTGTTTTT
>NW_013644802.1:0-239 GCF_000695525.1 Brassica oleracea var. oleracea
AGAGATGAAGATTGCTAATTTTTGGAATGTGATTGATTTCTTATTGTCTATGGAGATCTTCTTCATCTCCAGATCTCGAATCGGTTTGTATATCTCTTCCCATGTTTTGCTCTGCTTTAAGCTTTCTTCAGATTCAATCATATATATAGTTTAGTATTCAAATTTTTCGTGTTAGATGGATGGACTTAGATTGGTTAAACTCGTATCATTACATCATCTTTATATCTCCCTTACATAGT
>NW_013644803.1:0-239 GCF_000695525.1 Brassica oleracea var. oleracea
GGCACGGCTTCGAAAGCAAGCAACTGGAGAGCTAGGGGAAAGCCATAGCACGCGGTTGTCTATTGAGATAACCGGATCCGCAGTTCGTGCAGCGGGTCAGGGATATCTTTACTGACAGGGGGAGGCAAAAAATGAGACATGGTGTATAGAAGCGATAGTCGACCCCATGGATAGTTCAAGAAGGATGGTACGCAGTGAGCATTTCGACATACTTGGGGGTGAGCTTCAGGTTTTTGTTA
>NW_013644804.1:0-239 GCF_000695525.1 Brassica oleracea var. oleracea
AATAAACTGTCACTGTAGAATTCGAAGTATCTATTGATCGACTATATATGTCTATATTAACACGAAGCAGATCAAAGCGTAGTTACATCAGGATGACCCTACTTGAAGGAGTTCATTCTCCATTTTTTTCTCTTCAGTAAAAGATACTTGATCTAAAGTTTTCCACAAAGGAAAACATTCGACGTCAAAGCCAGAAAAAGCCAAAACTCACATGCCACAAAGAGACTGCCGCAGAAGGT
>NW_013644805.1:0-239 GCF_000695525.1 Brassica oleracea var. oleracea
TTTTGGTTTTTGTTCGTCAATTTGATCGACATAATATTATAATACTGAGTCACACATAGCTGCTACTTGATTAGAATTTAGAAAGATTGCGACATAGGAAGGGCAAGAGAGATATGCATAATTTGGACCGAAGTGAGTGTAACATCGACCTTTATGGCCTCCATCATGAATTGTCCTTCCAGGAAGGTCACAAGTTTTTGGATTGTTACTTCATTAACTTGGACTCAATGCTCAGTAAA
>NW_013644806.1:0-239 GCF_000695525.1 Brassica oleracea var. oleracea
ACAACCCCTTAGTCCACGTCAACACTCACTTCCTCTTTATCTTCTTCTTCTCTTCTCACAGCTCCCTTCTTCTTACGTTAATACACCCTCCATGGCTTATCATTACCCCCCCAAATCAAATTGAGCTTGTCCTCAAGCTCGAATGCAGGGAAATCACGCTTCAAATCCCGGACACGCATCCACGATGTCTCATGTATAGGCAACCCTTTCCACTGCACCGAAACCTCCAAATAACCCTC
>NW_013644807.1:0-239 GCF_000695525.1 Brassica oleracea var. oleracea
ATTTTATGTAAGTATAAATATATAATCATCAAAGCATACTATTCTTCCGTTTATTTGGTGTGTTTTACATTTGATTTAGTTTATCTCTAGCAAATTACTGACATAATATAAAACAAAAATAAATCCTAACATAAATATAAAAAAAACAACAACAAGTACTATAGTAGCAATAACATTGTCCTAAACAACTACAAATATATTTTTAGTGACTAAGATTACCTCAAAGTTAAAACTTTATT
>NW_013644808.1:0-239 GCF_000695525.1 Brassica oleracea var. oleracea
AAACAATAGTTAATGAAATCTACCGTAGTTTAGAAATAAGGGAAATGGCGGCCGATTTATTCTATGAAGTTAGAATTATAACCATTGGTCGATTTTGATTTCTACAAGCTGCAGATATCCAATTAGTTAACAGAATCTACAATCTACGAGCTCGTAACCAGCAGATCATGTTTTCTACCATTTGTAGATCAAAATATGAAATTGTGTTCTACTAATATTTAGTCAACCAAAATATTTTT
>NW_013644809.1:0-239 GCF_000695525.1 Brassica oleracea var. oleracea
AAGAAAACGTTTGTAATGATGTGAACCAGATCTATACGTATATGGTTCTAGATATATGACATTCAAGCTTACTTGATGACTATGTTGTGTTCATAATGACAGGTTAATGTAAGTCTAACAGATGAAGAAGTGACTCGGTTAGATGTCATTTGATAAACTTTGAATAAAAGTCATATCATGTACTACTTTGTGATAGACTATGAAACTATGTATTATTCAAACCTCACGTAAATATAAAG
>NW_013644810.1:0-239 GCF_000695525.1 Brassica oleracea var. oleracea
TGCAAGGAGACACCACGTCCTCCACATGTCTGGCCGCATGGCCTTGTTGCATGCATCGCGACACCTCGTGCTTGGCCCATCCACCTCGTGCTTCTATTTGTCACTCCGCATGCGGTGATCATTTTTACTGCAACATCTCATGTTTCCCTTGCCACATACCATTCCAGGCAGTTGCCACCACGTCCTCATCTCATAGATCGAGCCACCTCGAGCTTCTCGATCCATTCGTCTGATTTCGG
>NW_013644811.1:0-239 GCF_000695525.1 Brassica oleracea var. oleracea
CTCGAAGCACATGAAGCTGGCCAAATTTTGGTAAGTTTGTATGGTCTCATATTATATTAATTGTATGACATTTACTAAGAGAGATACTATATTTTTGTAGGCTGAAGACGGTGTTACCCTGAGGACTCTCGGATGCCTCCGTTTGTTACAGGCATGCAAGGGAAGACGCACACTTTCCATGTCAAGTTAACCACGTATGATTTCACAGCAAGACGTCAAAGCTTCACTGTCACCCGTAA
>NW_013644812.1:0-239 GCF_000695525.1 Brassica oleracea var. oleracea
GTATTGGTTCTAACATTAATAGACAAAAATCGAAACTTTAATATTCATATGTTTTTTTCTGTTAGATAAATTGTTATATTTAGTTTCCAAAGATTAGTCTAAATTACTACTTTCAATGGCTGCATAGTTAATTATTTTATGGGAGAGTAAAAGACATTAAAACTTTTGGTGCTCCACTAAAAATCCTTTGTTTTTTTTCTCACCTTAGAGAAAGTGAAGAGCAGCTCTCAACTCGTAAT
>NW_013644813.1:0-239 GCF_000695525.1 Brassica oleracea var. oleracea
GAAACCACTGATGAACCAGGGAGTTTCAAGGTTATTTTTGGAGAATACGGAAACAATGGTATAAAAGAAGATGAGAAAGATCTTGAGGATGGATCAGCCACTAAAGTACCCGATGAAGAAGATGAACTAGGAGGACAGAGCTCGGCGCCAGTGTTTGAAGTGAATACAGAGCAAACTCAACCAGAAGTTAGAAGATCAACTCGCATCAGCAAGAAACCTAGCTACCTTGACGATTACGT
>NW_013644814.1:0-239 GCF_000695525.1 Brassica oleracea var. oleracea
TACCCGCGGGTAAACCTAAAATTCTACCGGTTTTTCGTGGGTTACCCTAATGATACCGAATTTTTTTCGGGTTTTCTAGTTTAAGGTATTTTTGGGCGGGTTTGATTCGGGTTCGGGCCGGATAGAGTTATTTTACCCATGACAACATCCCTAGTCCAGTGGTACTGAAGCGTCACTCCACTTTACATGAGTTCAACCCGAGTGGAGCTCGTTTTTGTTCCATTTTAAGATTTTTTTTT
>NW_013644815.1:0-239 GCF_000695525.1 Brassica oleracea var. oleracea
CTGCACAGAAACTCTCTTCTTGTACGTTCCATGTCAATGCGTGCCTTGAGTGTTTTGGCCAAGATCCCATCCTTTCCGCTAAACTCTTTCCACCTCAAGTTATCTATTGTATTCTTCTTTAGCAAGTTCAGCTCCCAGTCGGCTCTCACTACTTCTCTCGCTGCCCCAAGCAAGAGTTTATCATGCGAGATTGACGTTTTTCTACCCTGTTGACAGTATAACTCTATAGCAATCTGTCC
>NW_013644816.1:0-239 GCF_000695525.1 Brassica oleracea var. oleracea
TATTCCAAATAATTTGATATTATAATCCTCGAACATTGGTTAAATGATAACCTTAAGGATTATAGAATCACAAGCAATCTCAACAAAAATCAATTCTTTTTATTAATCAAACGTCAATGCTTTAGAAAAGTAACTAAAAAACTAAAGCCTCAAATCACAACTCTCAAAAACTCATAGGTCAAACACACAACGTTGCTTTTATAGATAACTCAAATTCCTATTCCTAATAGTAAAACACA
>NW_013644817.1:0-239 GCF_000695525.1 Brassica oleracea var. oleracea
AAGTTGTTCAAGACAGGAGTGCCAAAGTTCAACCTCAAGCCGGTGTTATGAGTCATCATGATTTTCAATGAATCTAGGGCCAGGTTTAATAACTTGATAAGAGTCATTTACGAAGTGGCTAAGTTCCATTATTTACTTCCAGAAAGACTAGTCAGTATATGTTTGGACATAGATCCAATAATTACCACAAAATAGTTATACATTACTACACCAACGTTGACATACATGGAAAAAAAAAA
>NW_013644818.1:0-239 GCF_000695525.1 Brassica oleracea var. oleracea
CCAAGTCCGAGCCAAAGCTCGGTCGCTACGAAGCAACCGAGCTCGAGCCAATGATCGGTCGCTACGTAGCGACCGAGCTCGTCCGAGCTTCGGCTCGAGCTCGGTCAGTACGTAGCGACGGAGCGGGACGAGCGCTCGGTCGCTACATAGCGACCGAGCGATCGTCCCGCACGGTCTCTACGTAGCGACCGAGCTCGTCCAAGCTCGGTCGCTACGTAGCGACCGAGCTCGAGCCAAAG
>NW_013644819.1:0-239 GCF_000695525.1 Brassica oleracea var. oleracea
TTTTGGGGTTAAATTTCATACTGATATTTATTGAAACGTATGAAGCATATATTAGTAACCAAAATGCGTTGACTAAATTATCACCTTCTCCTCGAAATGATGTTTCATGATCATGAACCATCCAAATATTAATTAAAAACAACAATGAAAATGTATAGTTACGTGACGTAATTTTGCAATGTTGAAAATATTAAAATAATATAGAGAAATGGCAAAAATTGCGTGAAAAGTGTTAATCT
>NW_013644820.1:0-239 GCF_000695525.1 Brassica oleracea var. oleracea
TCGTTTCCAGAAATTGATGTTTCTCATTCAGATGGCTTTGTCTGGGTTTCAATTGACTGAATGGAATAAGCAGTCTTCTGCGAAGGAGGTCATGCACAGGACTCAAAGAGACATGTATGTTCATGAAAGAAACAATGAAGGTTTCATTTCTTACTCTGAGTAGTTTGGAATAAATATTGCAACTGGATCTTTGCAATTTTTCCTCTAAACATGATCTCAAAGTTTTGTTCTTTAATAAA
>NW_013644821.1:0-239 GCF_000695525.1 Brassica oleracea var. oleracea
TGTCTCCATCACTTGTACATCGAATCAATTAGACTATGGTTGTTATTCCGTTAAGAAGAGCAGTTTTCATAGGTTTTTGTGTCACTCTTTGGACTTCGCATTGACCATGAAGCTGAAACGAAGGCGTCTAGTTCATGGTGGTGTAACAAAAAATGAAGTCTTTTTCATTAATAGCAACGAGAATAAGTTTCTGTAAGGTGAGTAGTGCGCTAGAAAGATCCTCCAACGGTGAAACCATG
>NW_013644822.1:0-239 GCF_000695525.1 Brassica oleracea var. oleracea
AAAAGCATACCCATTTATCAACAAAAATGATAACTTTCTAAAAACTCAAATCATTTAAAATCACAATCCCAGATTTACAATATTTCTTGATCAATAGGTTATATTAAATTTATAATATTTACAATATTTACAAATAATTACAATAAAAGCTCTTTGTAAATGATAACTTTCCCAACATAATTGGTTTTAGAAAATATATCTTCAAGATATAACATATTGATGGAAAATTTTAAAAGCAT
>NW_013644823.1:0-239 GCF_000695525.1 Brassica oleracea var. oleracea
GCCGGTCGACTCGCCGGTGAGCTCGGCCGCGACACGAGCCAGCTCGCGCGGCGAGCACGACCGTGTTGCCGGTCGACTCGCCGGCGAGTTCGGCCGCGACACGAGCCAGCTCGCGCGGCGAGCACGACCTTGTTGCCGGTGACTCGCCGGCGAGCTCGGCCGTGACATGAGCCAGCTCGCCCGGTGAGCACGACCGTGTTGCCGGTCGGCTCGCCGGTGAGCTCGACCTTGGCACGGAT
>NW_013644824.1:0-239 GCF_000695525.1 Brassica oleracea var. oleracea
TTTTTTTTTTTTTTTTTTTGGGCAAAGACCTGACATGTCTTTATATTATTTTTCTCACTTCATTTTTCAAGTGGTACTTGGCCTTAAATTCATGCAATACTCTGTGAAGTTGTCTTTTTATCTTAGTTATGTGACGTCTTGCCAACAAAAGTAAATTACAAAGATATAAAAGTTTTGACAGAAAAACCGACTTTCTCTCTCCTCCCCGACTTTCTCTCTCACGTCCAAATCGAAATCTG
>NW_013644825.1:0-239 GCF_000695525.1 Brassica oleracea var. oleracea
GAGATGGAGAGTGAGCTTTAGTGTGGCACTGTGGCTCCTCAACTCGCGGCGTGGAATGTGGAGGAGAGGGAGCACCGGTTTGGAAGGAGGACTGGAAGATCCGGTGTATGGCTCCTCAACTCCGCCTTTGTCTTAGGAGGCAAGCCGTCGTCTCCGTCTCCGGCAAATAGATATATGTATAATATTTATATGTATTTATGTAAATAAGATTTTATATTATTTGTATTTGTATTTTATAA
>NW_013644826.1:0-239 GCF_000695525.1 Brassica oleracea var. oleracea
TGCTCCATGAATTGGTGGGCTAAGATACATAGGTCTAACAACAAGTAACACTTGACTGTGAACTTTCCTAGCCACATCTTGTGAGGTGCATACCTTCACATTAGACCCACAAAGATTATATTTACAGTTTCTGAAATAATTTAATTATATAGACAAGATCTACGTTTGCATGTGAAAGTGAGAAGTTTTGTTGCTTACAATGGTAAGAGCACCAATACGCTCACCATAAAGACCCATGT
>NW_013644827.1:0-239 GCF_000695525.1 Brassica oleracea var. oleracea
AGAAGCAGAGAGAAAAGCTGAGAATTTAAAGAATCAAGCTCAGGTATCACAAAACCATTGTGTTGGGGTCCAAAAAGTAAAGAGTTTCAAGAAGAGAGTAATAACGACCATAATGGTGGAAGAAGACACTATTATATGGAGTTCTTTTCTTTGTGCTTGCAGGAAAAGTTGAGCTTGCTCAGCAAGCAGTAAAATGTTTGATGAACCTGGATCCAGATGACACTTGTGGTTATGTGCTC
>NW_013644828.1:0-239 GCF_000695525.1 Brassica oleracea var. oleracea
GATAGACAATTTATTTGCTTGATCATCAAGAAATCAGAAGATAGGTTATCGTTCTAATAAATTTGGTGGCTTCATTTTTGTTTTTCGAAATTACGTCCTTTCTAGTTTGTTAACTAAGAATGAAGAGTTTTAAAATTCAATTTTTATTGGAGCTGCTTGTGTTTGCTTGTGAAGTAATTTATCGATGAGTAGCTGAGTTTGTACATTCATTTTCTAAAGCTGTCTGTTTTTGAAAAAAA
>NW_013644829.1:0-239 GCF_000695525.1 Brassica oleracea var. oleracea
AAGCTTAAACTTATCATCTAATATTAATTTATAGAAAATCATTTTTTCTTTAATTTCTTTTAAAATGTGTATAAATATAAGAAGGATAAAACTAGCTGCTTCTGTAGACACAGTAGAAAAGAAACAACTATACATATATCGAGCTCTTTGAAGAAGAAACCAAAATATTTTAGCAGACAACACTAGCAGCTCCTGAAGACACATGGCTTGCTACTTCAAGGTTCAAGCAACATGAGATT
>NW_013644830.1:0-239 GCF_000695525.1 Brassica oleracea var. oleracea
TTAAAGTAATTTATATGAGAGATGCTATTATGTTTAAAATCTATAATATAATAGTTCAGTTTCTCTCCCCCTAAGCTGTCCACGTGTCATCTTTGTGGGCCTCACTTTTAGTTTTTTGTTTCAAACGTGTGGGCTTTAGTTTGTGATCTCTCTTCAGTTCTTTTGTGGGCTTTCCCACAAATCGGCTCGGAAAGCATCATTTAGGGTTACGCACTTCACATTTGAGATTCTTCGTCGGC
>NW_013644831.1:0-239 GCF_000695525.1 Brassica oleracea var. oleracea
TACGAGTTACCTAGAGCTACCTGGAGTAAAATGAATCCATCAAGAGGGCGATCTGAGCTAGATAAGTGACTGCGTGGTGAATCGAAGAGCTTCCGCCGGTTTGATCTAGTGAGGACCTGGCGATTTTGGATAATGATCTAGTGCGAAACACATTTTAAAACGTTGTCGCTTCATGCACAAGCAAAACTCTCAAGGTAGAGATGAAACGACATCGTACCTGAAGTAAGCATCGTTATCAG
>NW_013644832.1:0-239 GCF_000695525.1 Brassica oleracea var. oleracea
ATCATTGCTAGACCCTTGACTGAGTTACTGAAGAAGGATCGCTTTGGATGGAACGTAGTGGCAGAAGGGGCGTTCTCTGCGTTGAAGGTGGCTATGTCGACAATACCAGTCCTCGCCTTACCAGACTTCCAGGAGCAGTTTGTCGTGGAGTCAGATGCATCAGGCAAGGGACTTGGAGCTGTACTTATACAGAACCAGAGACCTATAGCGTACTATAGCCAAGCTTTGTCAGAGAGACA
>NW_013644833.1:0-239 GCF_000695525.1 Brassica oleracea var. oleracea
TTGTTCCAGGCTCGAATATCTCTGCAACCTAGTCCACCTTCCGCTTTAGAGAGAGTCACTGTGTCCCACGCAACTCTAGCTGAGTGGCTACCTTCGGAGCTGCCATGCCATAAGAAGCTGCTACAAAGAGAGTTTATTTTATCAATACAGGCTTTAGGAATAATAAATGTTGAGGTCCAGAAGTTGGTGACCCCATCTATGACTGTATTGATAAGTAGAAGCCTCCCAGCATATGATAG
>NW_013644834.1:0-239 GCF_000695525.1 Brassica oleracea var. oleracea
GGAGACTCTCAAAACAATCTAATGTTGCGATCAAAAATTATGGCAGTTTTCATGAACTCATCTAGTTGCAACTAGAAAAACAAAACATAGAAAATTAGGAGTTTGTCCAGGATGGAAAGGATTGATCGATCCCTAATCCTATGATCGACGATCCTGTGTCAATCGGAGTAAAATGCCAAAAGGAATGAATAGCTCGATTGAAGACTCTCACACAAATCTTGATCACGAAATCGATCAAT
>NW_013644835.1:0-239 GCF_000695525.1 Brassica oleracea var. oleracea
TGAGGGGGTATTAGTTTAGAATTATGGAAAATATATTTATAACTACAGTTTAATATGTTGTATTTATATATACAAAAATTTTAAATTATGCATCATTTTGAAATAGATGAAGTGTATTATATTAAGAGACATTTTTGTGCACCAAGAGACCTAGGAGTCTGCTTACTAAAGGATCTTTGCGTGACGTTTTCTAGGGACTTTTTTATTTTACCAAGTAGTTGAATGGTGATAGTTAACAA
>NW_013644836.1:0-239 GCF_000695525.1 Brassica oleracea var. oleracea
GCACGACTTCTCATTACTTCGACGATCTCTCTCATACCCTTCCTTTCTGCTCGACGGACAGCCTTCTCATGGTCCCTGGCAAGTTTCGAGTCTCGCTCCAAAATTTCGTCTTGCATACGGACGAGGTCTTTTTCCGCTTTCTCCACCTTGAAGCGATAAACCATGGCCTCCCTGTGGCTCGCCTCAAGGACAGAGCCAAGCAAGTTAAGACCCTACAAAATCGGCTAACATGCTAAATA
>NW_013644837.1:0-239 GCF_000695525.1 Brassica oleracea var. oleracea
CAAAGTCTCCAGCTTTCTCTGTGAACTAGGAACTGAAGAAGCAAATGGTTTGTTGATAATCGCAAAAGTAGTCTTTTTCCTGAACCCATCTATCATAAAAACCCCCCAGGATCTTGCTGAGAGATTTGTGAATCAACGACAGTCACTGTGCTTCCTTTTGTTAGGGTTAGGGTGGTTACTATTCTTCTTCTACGAAGCTTTTTGCTTGAGAACAAGGTCCTGAAGATTCCCCAAAGCTT
>NW_013644838.1:0-239 GCF_000695525.1 Brassica oleracea var. oleracea
GTCATGTAGTACTCAGGATCCAGATAGCCCTAACACAAGTTATAACGCGAGTTCAGAGACAGATCTAGAAACATTTTTTATTGGAGAAACAATATTATAAGTAGCAAAATAATATTAGTAGGGGGCATCTGATCTAGATAGCCCTAACACAAACAATAACATGAGTTTAAATGTGTGTGAGAAAGATAAATGATTCTCTACTCACCATAGTTCCTTTCACTTGTGTTGTCACATGATTT
>NW_013644839.1:0-239 GCF_000695525.1 Brassica oleracea var. oleracea
TTAAACAAAACGACGCCATCTTGTATCAGAGGAAATCTTGAAAAAATAACAATTGTTGCAGATCAAACCTTGGTTCCGCAGATAACAAGCAAACTTAATTACTACTGTGCTACGACAATTCTTTTGTTTGTATATTAGATTTAAAATATATGTAGACTGGGATCCGTATATTCTAAAATAAAAATTATTTTTGTTTACACATTTTATTTAATACAAATTATAATTGCATCAGTAATTTC
>NW_013644840.1:0-239 GCF_000695525.1 Brassica oleracea var. oleracea
AAAAAATGTTTATATCAGCTTTTACAATTTAAACTCAAATTATATCTTTTATTGCTTTTTCAATAAAATAGTTTGAAGTACATAATATTTCCAATTGAAATGAAAAATAATAATTTTCTTTGGTTAATAATTATAAGAAAACAAAAAATAAAATGTAAAATTTTAAAAATAGTAAAACAATGTATGTATAGTGTGGGCAAAACAAATTACTAAATTTAGATGGTGATATCTCATACTTT
>NW_013644841.1:0-239 GCF_000695525.1 Brassica oleracea var. oleracea
TGGCAAGATCCATGGCTGAGCTGTGAAGCTCCATTAGTACCTATTGGACCCCATAGGCTATCCTCCTCTAATCTCTTAGTTAGTGATCTGCTGTGTAAACTCACTAATGGGTGGGACTTGGAAAAGATCAGACACGAATTGCCCCAGTATGAAAACGCTATACTCAAACTGATTACGAGCTCTGCTACTGCGGAGGATCAAGTGGCATGGCTGTTCGAGAAATCAGGCTCCTACTCAAC
>NW_013644842.1:0-239 GCF_000695525.1 Brassica oleracea var. oleracea
TTCAATTGTGGAAGTTTCCACTTTGTGTGGCTAATAGAGACAAAACATGAAGAAGAGTTGGAATCGACAAAGAGGATTTCCACCAAGGAAGCAAACAACGTCTTTTTCTTACGTCATTTAACCAAACGTGATTCTTACGTCAATATAACCAGACGTGACTCTCACGTCCACTTCTTTTCTCTCTTAAACTGACTTATGAGGTGAATGCTCTCGCAACGGGGACATTTGTGTAAGCTCTC
>NW_013644843.1:0-239 GCF_000695525.1 Brassica oleracea var. oleracea
GTTGACCGAACCTGACTCCCCCTTGCCAGAGGAAGCATTCCGGTTCCGTAACCACTCGGAGCTGATTGGTCTCGCCAATACGAACACTCAGCTACCAGGTATGTTGATCACAGCTGAAACGTCCTTATATGTTGTTGATACTCTGAGTACATAGATTTATGATCAGTCTGACTTTGTAAGAGAATGATACCGGCTTTGAATTTGATGTAGACATCATAGGTGAGATATTGAGTGTGAAG
>NW_013644844.1:0-239 GCF_000695525.1 Brassica oleracea var. oleracea
TAAGAAATGTGGAAAAGCTGAAGTGGCCGGTGTTGCAGAGTAAGTGTTTATATTATCTTTACATCAGACGTTTAGCAACAATAACTAATGAGCTTCTGTCACAGGTACCTCACAAACCTCTCTGTCTATGACAATAATGGCCATGCGCGTTTTGTGCTTCTCTGTGATGCTGGGCGTGATCTGACTGGGAAGCTAGCCTCTGAATTGGTTGAGAGCTACTTTGAGGTATTTACAAACCT
>NW_013644845.1:0-239 GCF_000695525.1 Brassica oleracea var. oleracea
ACCCAACATTTTTCTAATGAACCATTTTTAAGTTGAAAACCAACTTGATTAAACCAACATGAGTATTGTCATGAGTATAAGTATCAACCGTATAAGTATCAACCCAACATGAGTATTGTCATGATCAAAACAAGAGAATAAGTATCAACCCAACATCTTTATAATCTAGTCTTCGATAACTTCATCTCCTCGATTTCAAACTTGAGCATTGGATCACAAACCACTTTGTTACTCTTCAG
>NW_013644846.1:0-239 GCF_000695525.1 Brassica oleracea var. oleracea
TCTTTGAAATCCCTGCTCTGGCTTCTAGCGGTTCATCGTGGCTTCGCTTCTTCTCTCTCCACTGTCTCACAGGAGATCTGCTACGCTGGAACCTATGTTTCCTAGTGTCTTGCATTGGCGGCACATGTCTATAGAAGGAGGGAGTAATTTTGTTCTGAAGTGGGCAACCTCTAGCTTCTGGGAGTGGGATCATGTCCCCAAATGGCCTTCCATGCCTATCAATTCTTCGGTTGAAAGGC
>NW_013644847.1:0-239 GCF_000695525.1 Brassica oleracea var. oleracea
TCTCCATGCATGGAGAATGGGCAATGTTCGAAGCAGTATCCTAAGCCTCATGTTGAAAAAACATCTGTGAACAAGGAAGGATTTCCAGTTTATAGAAGAAGGAAAGAGGGGAATGGATTTATAGAGAAAAAAGGATTCAAGTGTGACAACACCCATGTCATACCTTATAACAAGGAGTTGTCTCTTCGTTATCGAGCTCACATTAATGTGGAATGGTGCAATCAGAATGGTGCTGTAAA
>NW_013644848.1:0-239 GCF_000695525.1 Brassica oleracea var. oleracea
TGTCTACTGATGATCGACATACACTGTATGCTTGATTGGTATGTTGTCTGCTGATAATCGGTGGATTAACATTAAGTCCACACGATATAGCAGACTTAACATGTTAATTTTGTAGACTTGTATTTTGTCCTTGAAGTATTAATAGACTTGCATAAAGTCTACATGCTTTGTTGACTTGCATGATGTCTACATCTTTTGGTAGACTAGAATATCAATCGGCAAATTTATATTATATCTAT
>NW_013644849.1:0-239 GCF_000695525.1 Brassica oleracea var. oleracea
AGAAATAGCTTTCATCCAATTTACAGTAATAAACCAGTTTTCACATTAAGGACCAAACTTGCTTCTGATATCAAACCTCAAAATCTTCTTTAGTAAAGAAACTTTCTGATCGTTCACAACAACGAAAGTTCTCAACTCTTGAAAGGAAAGCATACATCAAAAAGGGTTTCTCTCCAGAGAGATAAGGAGAACGCCATTCCTTCTTAACTGTCTTCTGTAACATAACAAAGAAGAAACCA
>NW_013644850.1:0-239 GCF_000695525.1 Brassica oleracea var. oleracea
TTTTTAATTATGTGTATTTTATAAATTTTAGTATAAACCAAATAAAAATAACATTTGAATTCAATATTTTAAATCATAAATTAAAATATTTATCATTGTGAGTTATGAATTTTTTTAAAACTTAAATATCAAAATGTAATATTTTATTTATAATAGTTATAATAATTTTAAAATAAAAAATCAACAAAATTTTTTTTTTGTCATAAACAAATTAAAAATAAACACAATTTTATCCATCC
>NW_013644851.1:0-239 GCF_000695525.1 Brassica oleracea var. oleracea
AATTCTCTCATTCTAACAATTCTCTCATTCTTACATGGTATCAGAGCAAAAGTATCAACGAGAGAATATACTGCTTGAGTCGGATGTGCTACAGCCACTGGTGAAAAAGTATCAATGTAGTCTTCCCCATATGTAAACCCTCTTGCCACCGGCCTAGTTTGGGCTCTTATTTTGTACGAAGCATCCGGCCCAGAGAAATTAAGATCGCTTTTCACCCTAATACGGCTGTATCGAAGAAA
>NW_013644852.1:0-239 GCF_000695525.1 Brassica oleracea var. oleracea
TCAAGAAGATGATGCAAAGAGTGAGTACTTGAATAACATGCCAAGCGGCTTGCAGTGGATGCCACTCGTCTTTGTCCCCATGAACTGGTGTGAACTGCCCCAATGTCCTTTTCACCTTCTCTCATCAAACACACAACAGCTAGGACCATGTGCATGCATCTTGAGGTTGAACAAAACCTTAATTTGCCAATAATGTTAGGCTGGCGGCTAATGACAACCCACTCATATGTTGGACCATC
>NW_013644853.1:0-239 GCF_000695525.1 Brassica oleracea var. oleracea
TTGCAGAGCGGGTCCGGTCAGGGTGGAGCCGAACCCTTTGCACATGGCAGCTTCGCGCGACTCCTTTGGGAGTGCAATGGCGAGAATCCTTTGTCTGTATTGGGTGACGTGGTCGTCCGGATTAGTGGTGCTGTCATACACCTTTATGCTGGGGAAGGAGAAATTCCTGGGTATCTCGATCAAGGTGATCTCATCCGTGAATGGAGTATCGGCATAAGAGTCGGGGTTGCTCTTCCGGA